>NW_020172818.1:6534059-6604522 GCF_003031525.2 Neophocaena asiaeorientalis asiaeorientalis
ATTTTTACAGTACAAAAAAGCACACCATAGACAACCAGTATTAAGATCAACACTTTGCTCACGTGAAGGATTGTCCCAAGGGGCTGCAATACGGCAACACCCTTGTAATTTTCTCTCTTTAGAGTCAAGAATCTTATTTCAGCATTTAAAAAAAAAACATCTACCATTGCTGGGTGCTTTGCTTAGATTGCAGAGTAACTCTTACATTAAAATATAGGGGCTAGTTGCATTAAAAATGCTCTAAAGAGAAAAAATATCACTAATGATATTCTAATAGTGTTCAGTACCAAAAGAAACTCATTAACTATTGCATGTTTCCATGCCACTTTCTCAAAAAAACTGCAAGCAAAGTCATTACCAAAACTCCTTCATCAAAATTTTTTTTTAAAAAAGCAATTCTTAACCATTAAGAACAACAATTTCCATGCAACAGTGACCCCAGTTTAGACAGAAGACCCCAATATACATAGGTCAAACATGTATGCAAGTTTAAGCCAGATTTCACCATTATCTTTAAGGTAAAATTGAATTTTATGCAACTAGCCGTCTGTATATTTCCCCATCTCCATTTTGACTTTACTTAGGTTTACTAAAGTTTTGCATTCTTTGATAAAGTTCCTTTGTTTAAATATGGGCTTCCTGTGGGTCTTACATTTGGTGACCAGTTAGCAGTGTGCTGGCCATCTTTGGTTTATAAAGGATGTCTTAACCATGAACTATCAAAGGGGCTAAAATCAACTTTCCTTAAAATTCTAGTAATTTTCTTTTACTCAGTCTTTTATCTATACTATATCACTGCACATGAATTAGAACCGCACATCACAAAATTGCACAGGGATTACAAATATTACATCCAGTCTGCATAAAATCAAATTCCACTACCGACCAGATCACAAAATGGCTGCACTCTCTAATCTAAAACTAATTTGCATATTGTACACATGTAGGACATTTTTTTTAACTTGAAGTCACAATAATGCATGCAAGTTTGCTTTTTTTAAACAAATTTTATAATTTGTTCATGCTACCTAGATTCAAGAGAGCTTTTTCGAACATTTGCAATACCTCACCTCTTGTTAGTTAATAATTCTAGTGCATGCATATGGTGTATACAGGTAAGTAAACATGCATTTTTTTTTTCACATTCTAAAACTATGGCAGTTTAGGCCATATTGTGCTGCCTGCATTTTATCTGCAATGCAGTGTGTCTCTAACGTTTTCAATCCCGTATTAATAGGTGGCATTTACACATAACACCTATATAGCAGCAAAGCTAATACAGCTTGTGATTAAAAATGTTTAAAAATAGCTAATAAATCAGATTATCTTGAGGTATTATTTCTTGCAAGTCAAAATGGAGAGCAAAAAAATCAACCCTAATTTTTAGTTTATGTATACACTGAAAATAGCAACAATAAAAATAAGCATTTGTAGCAGACATATTCCATCTTCACTATTATTTTGCTACCTTTGGTAAATTACTGGGGCAGATCTTGAAGTTAAAAACCCACGTTTAGAAATAAGTGCACGCTTCACCCACTATATAGCAGCAGACTGTTTGCCCCTACGCAAAACATTCTCATATCTAATTTTAACTTTACATATAAAAATAACTTGGAGAAAATACAAAAAAACATTTTATATTAACATGAAAATATCACAAAAATTAGTAAGCCTGAGATGTAGGGTTTTGGTGAAAAACAAGAGGCTTGTAGTGTTTTGGCTGCTGATAAAGATGCATGTATTGATAGCTGGGGTGAAAGCAGAAGAATGCACTTATTTCTTCTGCATGTCAGTATCTTCAGACACAGTAAGCCACATGCACCCTTTCTTTCCTTGTTAAACAGAGGCAGGTTTGCTATTCTTAGTTCCAGCGGAAGTGGATCTGACGTGGGCGATCAGCACCTTCCTTTACCAATGGCTTATGGAACTCACGTCCTGCACGAGAGTGGATATTTGCCCAACAAAACTCACAGTAATACTGCAGGCAAGTGACATTGGCACAAAAAAAGGGAGCAAATTTTCCACCACAGCGTGCGCCCTGGCATTCATCACACATCTGGTCATCTAGCACATATGGCTTTACCTCCACCTAGAAAAAGAGAGAAAACATATCCCATTAAGTCTGCTTCAAAAGTCACTTTAGCAATACTTTAAAAGGTTCATACAATGTTCTAGAGAAAATGACCAACAACATTCAATGCTGAGAAAGCAGGCATCTTCCCTGGGTAATAGCTTCACCATACAGTAGGTTAAAAAAAATTAAATCATTTTGTTCTTGCACTAATCATTTTTTATGTTTCATGTTCATAATTGACCATATGATTAAATGAGTTCTTAGTTTGGCAATTTTATTGTATTTTGATATGTTTTCTTCTGAGAACTATAAACTGAATAGTATTTAAATAACTCTCTTTTCCAAAGACAAAAAATAATTTAAAAAAACTATACAATCCTAATTGATTCGCAAAACACTCCACCCTCACCTTTCTTGAAGTAACATCTTTAAAACACCTGTGTGTTAATATTTTCAGAGGTGGGGGTGACTGTGAGTGAAAAACAGAAGGGTATGGAAGACAAATAGTATTTACACCTTTGTTTTCTCATTCCAGTGCCACTTGTGAGATGGCATAACCCAGCAGCCACTGATCATGGCAATGCGTCTCTACTACAGGTGAGAGCGATACCCTGCTTGTAAATAACTGGTACAGACAAACCAGAACTGTGGATAACCTTATTAAGGGTATGTCTAGACTTTTGTGTATTTATAAAATATGAAGTCAAAGTCCTACTGTGAAAGCCTGACTCAGTAGAAGACCTCAGACTTAGGTCAGCTCTGAATACTAAACTTTTTAACCTCAGTTTCTGTATCTGTGAGGTGAGAAAGGCAATAGAACCTGCTTTATAGAGCTGTAAGGATTAGATTATGCAAGTAAAAGCACTGAAGATAGTGTGGCACATGGCAAATACTCTGTATATTAACATTAGCTACTATTAGCTGCAACAGCCTTGTTTTCTGGCTTGTAATAACTTTATGAATGAAAGGTTACTACTTTTGTCTGACTGAATAGTGCCAGGCAGCCTAAGATCTCTGCCTTTCCTCAGGAGAGAAGAGAAAATTGAGCGTTTAAAGGGCTTGGTTTGCCCAAGGTAAAGAATAATGACCCAACAATTTCTATTTTGAATGTATTCTACTGAAATACTTGCATGTGTGCAAAAAATGAATATATAAGGGTATTTTTCTTCAGCATTATTTTGAACAAAAACAATAAAAGCAAACTAGGAACAACCTAGTTGACTGATGAAAAGAACTGTAAAACAAACATTTGATAGAAGGGTAATGAAATTACGTTTTCGTTTGCATTTGTATTTCATGGTTAGGTTTAGGATAAACATATTTTATATATATTGGACAGTTTATTGTACTAAATTGTATCTTTTGCATATTTTTAAATTCTAGATATTATTTTATGAAGCTAATCTACTTAACTCAAAATCAAAACTTCAAAGATGAAAAACTGGATTTCAAATTTATGATTTTAGAATACAGTCAAAACCTATTTGCCATTAATAATAATCTCTAACAGCTCTTGAATGTGTGAAAGGGAGTTTCATTGATTCTTCACTATTCTTAGTTTCCATTATTTTCCCTTTTTCCCTTCAGAGGAGCTATCTGTGATACACAATCACCTGGAGTCATAACTAATAAAATGATTAATAATTAATTAGCCAACTTGAAGTATATCACAATTCACTTCAGTAACTACCAGAAGTCACAGTGAATTATACTACTCATGGAATAACATATAAAATTTAAAATGATTTACACATTTGTGGTGATTGTTCTTCATGGCTATCAGGGAGATGAAAGTAAACTTCAAAGTGTTCATGAGCCTAAAAGGTGAGTTGAATAAACAATTTTAATTCCCTCCAAATAAGTATCCTGTGTATCTCTGGATTATCAGCTATAAATTTAAATTTAATCTGTTTTTATGGTTTAATAACTATATTCTTATTAGAGAGATGAAAGGTGTAAAGATTAAGGGTTTGATTTTTTTGTATAAGCAAAACTAATGACTTGTAAAATATTTAAGGCTCAAATTCTTTCAAATAAAGTTCAAAACATACCTTAGTAGCACATATCTTAAAAAAGTAAACTTTTCTCTCAGATAGTTCAATGCCTTTTTAAGAAGGCAAGTGTTTCTCAATTCACTTGCTTTGTACCAGGGTTTCTCTTTAAGAATCAATATTTTGCCCCAAATAATTGGCCCTCCACTATCATTTTGGAAACAAAGGGGTATGAAGCATGACACTGCAATAATCTTTTCCCTTTGCTTCTGCATATTAAGCCACTACAATTATATAATATGTAAATAACTTCCTCTGTGACCCTATCACCTCTCTGCAAAAGTAGGGGGTTAGACTAGATCAGTGGTCTAAAGCAGAGGCCCCCAAACCCCCGTCAGTGGCCCAGTACCAGTCCGTGGCCTGTTAGGAACCAGGCTGCGCGGCGGGCAAGCGGGCAAGCAAGCAAGCAAGCAAGCAAGGGAGCAAGAGCGAGCGAAGCTTCACCTGCTGCTCCCCAGCTCGCATTACCACCTGAACCATCCCCTCCATCGCTCACATTGCCGCCTAAAGTATCCCCCCCCCACCCCCTCACGCCCGTCCGTGGAAAAACTGTCTTCCACGAAACCGGTTCCTGGTGTCAAAAAGGTTGGGGACTGCTGGTCTAAAGCATGGCTGGACATCAGAATCACCCTGGGGGCTTTACAAACTACTGCTGCCCATGCTGCATCCCAGACCAATTACAGCAGAATCTCTGGGGGTGGGACCCAGATGTCAAGGTTTTCCTAAGTTCTCAGGTAACTTTAATGTGCAGTGGAGGTTGGAAACTACTGAATGAGAGGAACTCTAAGGTTCAAATCAGTTAAACAAAATTTCATAGCATGTCTGAGTAAAAGCAGAGCTCTTTTTCTTAGATACTTAATTTTTTTCTTTCTTTATTGGGAGGCAACATTTTTAGTAACAATGCAAACGAAAACGCCACTTTGCAAATGTGAACTGAACTTATGCTGTACGTCTTTTCTAAATGGTATGATTTGATAATTGAATTCTGGGGACTACTTCTAGAGTCTATGGTCTACGGGTATTAGTTAACCAGCTCCCCTGCCCCCAAAACAGTACAGCCTCAGAGAAGAAGCTTCTTAAGAAACTGTTACACTGGTAAGTACTCACTCAAGTTATATCTACTGTAATGGGTATAAAAAAGTTAATTTACCTCATATTTTTAGTATATCTCATCTGTACTACAAATGTAAACATGATTATTCAGGAACTATTCACAGATTTTAGCATGAGATAGATTTGTAAAGAAACAATTGAGTTTTGTTCACTCCTTTCTCTTATTTTAGATGGTAATCAGTATTAGAAATTATTCAATAGGGTAGCTTTCACAGTTATCATCCATAACACTTCCTAAAAGTTCTTATTGTGATGACCTAAGCAATGCTACTAAAGAGTAAATGTTTTAAAGTTTAGGACAATCATCATATATTTACTTTATTTACATATTTATTTTTGCATATATTTAGGAAAATATACAAAATGTGTTTTTATTTTAGATTTTATAAATCAAAAATAAGTAACACTTAAGTAACACTTAGTGCCAAGCTCTGTTCTAAGTGCTTCTACATATGTGAATTCACTTACTCCTCAAAATAACTGTGAAAGAGATACTATTACTGTTTTCCATTTTATAAGTGAGGAATAAGAGGCATAAAGAGGGTTCATTTGCCCAGGGTTACAGAACAAATGGTGGAAATGGGATCCCAAGTAGTCTGACTCCAGAGTACAAGTTTTTAAAACAAGCTCTGCCTCTATAGTTAAAGGATATTAAGACCTTATTGGCTGATAAAAATTTTTGAACTGCCTTTAAAATTATATTTATATTTTGTGTATTATACCTAAAATTTAAAGTCTGCTCAAGAATTTTACATTTCAGGGATATTTTGATATAATACTCTTTAAGAGCTAAAGGAATATAGAAAAATAAACACTCGGTTTTTGAATTACATTATTAACTCTGTAGGGTAGTAAGCTTTGGATCAGCACCTCACGATAGGACTTAAATGATTTCCCAATATGCAACTTACACGTTTATCAATATCACCGTGCTGAAGCTGAACAAACCGAGCACTAATGGCAGCAATATAGCTCTGCTGATTGGAGAAAGCAACTCGACCAGCACCTTTTGGATATTTTAGCTCAGGATCTGTATCAATTCCTGCATAACAAACGCCACCATACAGCCGGTCCATGATCATAGCGAGCTCCACTTGAAAAGGAAAAGTAGTTCACATCAAATGGGAGAGAACACAGTAAATCAACAATTTTTAAGTACTTTTTTTTTTAAAGTGAAAGTCTATAGCATAATGCTCTTTTCTAAATCTAATCCTTTCTCTCGTGTACTAGAGCTCACCTGCTCTCACCACAGAAGAACTGGACAACTCAACTGTCTACTGGACAAGTCATATTGATATTTAACAGACACTGCATCACTCAGTATGTTCTAAATGGCACTCCTGATCTTCCACCATCCAATTAAACCTACTCGAGTGAGTTTTTGCTGACTCAGTGAGCAATGGAAAAGATGAAGTTGCCAACTCAAGACCCTTGGCTTCATCCTTTCTATTTTCTTTTTTCCCCACTGTATATGCAATCCTCTGAACTTGATTTCCAAGACATATCTAGAATCCAATCTCTTTGCCTCCATCACTAACATCCTGTTTCAAGGTATCATTCTTTTTCATCTAGATCATGGCAATAGACTTATCTCCTTGTTTCTGCCTCCTGCCCCAAGTTTATTTTCAAAACAGCAGCAAGAGTGATTCTCTTAAAAATACAGCAGATACCAATGGCTTAACTGAAATTTCTCCTTGGGAACTCTGAATGGTGGCACAAACTAGCTTTCAAAATCAATACCACAATCTTCTTCCAACCTGCTCTTTCTCCAGTGTTCTTTATCTTCTCAGTTAGTGGTACCAGTGTCTACCTAGTAGCTTAAGACTGAAAACTGAGATTCAGCCTTTGCATTTATCTTATAAATATCTGTGACATCTGTTCACTTGGCTCTTCCACCACCACCACTACCACTAACCCAAGCCACCACTATTTGTCTCCTGGACTGCAATAACAGGCTCCTAAATTGGTCTACGTATAACTACTCTCAATTTGACTCCCCTCTCCACAAGTCATTAAATAAACTGGTCTTTTAAAAATGAAACTATGATCATGTCTCTCTTTTACTTAAGAACTCTTCATTGGTTTCCAGTTGCTCTGAGGATAAATAACAAGTTAGCTATTAGGCTTGTATGATCTGACTCCTATTTACCTTTTCAATGTCTTCTTGTATCTCTCACCTCATTCCTTATACCCTAGGCCGTGACTCTGGACTTCCCTCAGTCTCTCCGAGGCACTATGCTTCCCTCCACTGAAGATCTTTGAATATGCTGTTCCCTTTGTCTGAAACACTCTTCACAACCTCCTACCACCTAACCCTGCTCCTTCTGTTCAATCTTTATATGACAGCTCAAATACAAGTATCTTTAAAATATCAGACTACAGCACATTTCCTTGCTGTATGCTTTTCTGTTCCCCTTAGTCTTTCTTTGTAGTAGCTATGTCTGTTAAGTATTTACATGTGTGAATAGTTCTTTAACATGCACCTCCCATACTGGAAGAGGATGCTTTCAGTGATGGAAGGCGCTAACACACTTCACAAGGGTACACAGTATCATAAAACTTGCTTGTATGGCGGGCATTTACATCTATAATTATGTTCCTATATGACCTCTTCTGGTAGATCTCTGGTTCCTGATTACTGATGAACAGAAGTTTATCATTCACTTATCTAAAGTGTCTTTAAAAAAAGTCCCATATTTCTTCTTCAGATATCAGAATCAACCTCCATAAAAAGACCCCAAATTCTCATTATCTTAGAGAGTTACACTTAAGAAGTCATTAATGCAGTATTTGAGTGGATTCTTCTTACAGAGTCTGTTTGGAGTTAGCTATCAATATTGATAGATGAGTGTCCAATTCTCCAGTTCCTTAATGGTCTTAAGAACAATTCTCAGAATTTGTCTCAAAATTCTGTAGCAAGCAACTATTGGAGCAGGAGAATCTGCCCTTCACCCACCCAGTGGTGACATGTACACAACAGTACCAAATGCGTACCTAATCAATTCATATTTAAATGATTGTTTTTAAAAAAACAAAATTTGTTAACATTCTACTTACCAGCCCTTAATGGCCTAGGAACACCTCCAACAAAAATTGTTTTTCGAGGATCCAAAGGCTGAGAACCATCCATCACAAAATCACTATCACTTAAATTCCAAGGACGGATCTGAACCTATGAAGAAAATGACATTACTGTATTAGGTCTCACTCCTTTAATAGCTGATGAGCTTTGTGCCACTGTACTGTTCAAAATTTTGGATAGATGGGTTTGGAAACAAACTGTTAATATTTTATCCAGATATAATAAATTATATGAATTTTTAAAAAATTGAACTCAAAATGGTAGTTTATTTATTTTTTCACTAACGATCATTTCAAAACTGTTTTTGGAAAACTTGCATTTGTAACTTAAAGTTTGAGTAGCATTTACTTACAGGTTTGTCCTTGATAGTAGGGCTGGAAACACACAGATAGAGTTTTCCATCTTCTTCAATACAAGCATCAATTAGTGCCTGAACTGAGCTCTCTTCTTGAAAGAGAAGGAATGCATAGCCTGTAATAACCGTAAGAATGAGGCAATATGTCAAGGTAAGTGATTTCACCCCAAATTTCAGTATGGTTTAGAAAATACATGCCTTTGAAAAAGATGAAAAACCTATAAAGTAGGACTACAATCATCATACTTTCTCTAGGAGAACATAATATCCTATGGAATACACACAAAAACAGATACTCAGTAAAATAACTAGCTACTTTATATAGAGCACTTACTATCCGATACTGTGATAAGAGCTTTACGTGAATTATTTCATTTAATTCTCACAAGTCTATGAAACATTATTCCCAATTTACAGAAGAAAACCCTGAGGTGTCAGGTGGTTAAACTACTTGCCCAAAGTCAGTCACATAAGTAGTTGGTTGATTAATTTCAAACCTAGATCAGCTCTAAGGTCTCCTATGATACTGTCTTCTTAAAGACTGTGGCAGGATTAACCAGTTGAGCACAGCAGGAGCTGAAGTTTCCTTCAAATGCCCTCAGGGTAAGACAAGTTCTAGAGCATACTTTTGGACAGGTGGAAAAGAGCACATGTGGAAAGGCCCAGGAATTTCCATAAGTAGAGGGAAAATTCCATAATCATCCTGACAACTTCCAAATGATACTAAGAAAACTCCCTTAGGGAGGTTGGAATGAAACAGGTTCCAGGCTTCCCTGGTGGCGCAGTGGTTAAGAATCCGCCTGCCAAGGCAGGCAACGTGGGTTCAAGCCCCGGTCCGGGATGATCCCACATGCCACAGAGCAACTAAGCCCATGTGCCACAACTACTGAGCCTTCGCTCTAGAGCCTGCGAGCCACAACTACTGAGCCCATGTGCTGCAACTACTGAAGCCCATGAGCCTAGAGCCTGAGCTCCGAAACAAGAGAAGCTACTGCAATGAGAAGCATGCGCACCACAACGAAGAGAAGCCCCCACTCACCACAACTAGAGAAAGCCCGCGCGCAGCAACGAAGACCTAACAACAAAGACCCAATGCAGCCATAAATAAATAAATTCATTTAAAAAAAGAAACAGGTTCCTTAAGGATAGGTCAGACTTTTATTTTATTTTATTTTTTTACATCTTTATTGGATTATAATCGCTTTACAATGTTGTGTTAGCTTCTGCTGTACAACAAAGTGAGTCAACTATATGTATACATATATCCTCTCCCTCTTGAGCCTCCCTCCCACCCTCCCTATCCCACCCCTCTAGATGGTCACAAAGCACCGAGCTGATCTCCCTGTGCTATAAAGCGACTTCCCACTAGCTATCTATTTTACACACAGTAGTGCATGTATGTCAGTGCTACTCTCTCAATTCATCCCAGCCTTCCCTTCCCCCTCTGTGTCCACAAGTCCGTCTCAAGGTGGATGAGCAACAGAACACTTTTTGTCAAACAGCCTGGAGACTATGTTTGCACTTGGGATCCAAGTTCTTGCTTAGATTCCTGTACCTTTTGAAAATATGCCCCTCCTCCTTTCCTTGTGAAAAGCAATTGTCAATTTTTAATCAAATATGATGTATCTAGCAGGCAGAACAGAGTTCATTATAAAAAGAAGGCATCGAAATTTACATTACAAGTTTACTGTTAGGTGATTAATTCCCAGCAGCAGATGACTATAAATGACCTAACAATACCCCTTTTCCTTGAGAAGATTTCTATGCACAAAACCTAGAGCACTGAAATCTAGTCCCAATGTGAAGATGTCTTCAATCAGGCCAACCATGTCTGTGCCATTAAACAATGGGAAGTAAGAGGTCATGTTTTACTAGGAATTCAAAAAACACAGCTTATTGCCAACAATGGCTTTTAGTGCCACAAAGGTCTGACGTGACACACACACAAAGTACTTCATTTTAATAAAATTACAATACCTGATTTCATAAATAAGCCATAAAGCCAACCTACACAAATAGAAACTTGCAAAGGTATGATTATGCAAGATTAAAACCACATCTTAGAACTTTTTAATTGCTAGAAACAATTTAAATAGGCTTGAAAAAATAAAAAAAAAGACTGGTTTTCTTTATGTGAAGGCTTTAATTTTGATACAAGCTAAGGTTTTTTAATTTTTTAATTTTTTTTTTTTATTTTTTGGCTACACCACATGGCATGTGGGATCGTAGTTCCCCAACCAGGGATCAAACCCATGCCCCCTGCATTGGAAGCGCCGAGGCTTAAACACTGGACCACTAGGGAAGTTCCCAAGCTAAGGTTTTGAGAGCTGTAATTGTTTTGTAATAATTGAGGAGATATAAGACTGATTTACTAAAATAGTATTTTAAAGTCAATATTTTTAATGTTATGTTTTTATGATGTAATTTCTGATATTAATATTTTAATACTGCTTAATAATTTTTGTGATTATTATGGAAAAAATGTATCACAAAAATTAATTAAGCAACATGGCAGGTCAATTATGATCTAGCTAAGGCAAGCCGTTAAACATTAAAATACTTGTACCAAAAATACCATCTAATAGTTCTTTAGAATTTATTAGCACAAGCTAATGTTTACATAGGGTGAATCTTATTCACTGCAAAGGAGAGGTATGTATAAGTGTGGCTCAGTATCCAATGTCTCATATCATTACCTTAATTACAAGGTAGCTTTGTCAACTGAATGCTTCTTCACAGTGTCTTCCAAACCATGGAAAATGATGAATTACATCAATGACAAAAATGCTTGAAAGCACAAGGTTTAGGAACATTGGTCTTTGGCAATGAGTACAACTAACTATAATGTACCAAAATAGTATAATTTGCCACTGCTAATATTTTTTGTTGTTTTTTTTTCTTGTTTTCAGTTTGAGAAAATAAACTAACAACTACCACAAAGACCACAATAATAATGCAAACAGCAACAAAGACAGCAACTATTCTGTTTCATGAAATTAGTGCCAACCTACCTTTCTTACATTTCTGCCCATGCAGAAAATGTGTATCTGTCTTGACAAAAACTAATTCTAATACCTTTCTAAAATTATGTTTCAACTCCTGCCTGGAACTCTATCGCACAACTTTTTAATCTATCTAAATTGCACAGTATCTTTTAGATTTAGTTCAAAATTTCTCAATGAAGCTTTCCCCCACCTACTTCAGGTCAAAGGATAAACTATCCTACAGTATTTATAGTTGTATATATCATTTATTAGGCAACTATCAACCCATGAATTACTGAGAATACGAAGATGGGTAAAGACACAGTCTGAGAGATTAATGGAAGAATCTGACATTAATAAAATAAAAGCATATTTATAAAATTGTAAAACTGTAATATTGCAACTGTGAGGAGTGCTCTGAAAGGGCACAGTTCTAGAAGGGCCTACAATAGGAGGATTTGACCTCATTAGGTGGGTCCTTAACAGTTTCCCACCAGCAACTGATATTTAAGCTGAGAAAAGTAGGAGATATACAGATGAAGAAGCAGGGAAAGCCTTCAGGTCAAGAGAACAACAAACATAAAAGTCCTGAGGCAGGAGAGAGCAAGGCCAGTTTGCAGAGCTAGAAAGAAACAAGAAGCAATACTGGGAGAAGGAACAGGATGGGGAGGGCTGGCAGGGAGAATGCATTTTTGCCTTTATCCTAACAATAAGAGAAACCACTGATGGGTTTTAAGCTGGAAGCAAGGAGTAGCACCATCAGATTGTTTTCACAGATATTACTCTAGCTATGCTGTGGGAGAAAAACTGGAGATAGCCAGAAATGTGGACAGACTAGTCATACACCTGAAATAGTCCAGACAAGGGATGATGGTAATTTAGTCAGGAACATTAGAAGCCAACAGGCATTTTTATTGAACACACAGTGAAATAAACTGTATAAAAGGACAAGATCATAACACTGAACAACAGATTAAAACTAAGCTAAGAAATGAACATCTACATCAATATGGAGCTAATTTTCTCTCTACACCAAGGATTCAGGACCTCCAGGTCCAGTAAGCTCCAAAATCATGTGAAAATTTAGAGTATATGGAGACAGGTCCATATCTCTAACTAGACTCTCATGGAGGCCTGGGATCTAGAATCTCTGGTTCAAAGGATTCTGTAAGTATAAGATCTAAAGGTATTAAAAAAAAAATCACCACATTATTCCATTTCTCTAAGGAACTACATAAACCACTAATGGAAGTTCTATAATTCTCAATGACAAAAAGTAGAGACGGCTCATATAATTTATCACCAGAATTCCTTAGCTAGTTTTTGTATGCCAATAACTCTTAACATGTTTCCTTTCCTGGAGCCAAAATCAGATTATTCAATAGATCTACTGGAGTCTTTTTTCCAGGCTTGAAAATCTACTCAGCCATGAGAATAATAGTGTGTTTTTTCATTTCTAAAATTACATTTCAATAATATTCAAAGTAAAGTCTTAGTCTTTCAACCTCCCCTTTCTTTTATTCACTTCAGAGAATGTGCCATTAGCAATCTGACTGACTGGATTCATGTTCACTTCTCTCCCCTTGCCTCCCCTCCCCACTCTGGGCGGGTGAGGTGATCCTTCCTGTTCCCACTGACTGTGCCATTGCTTTGCTCAAATGAATGTGCGCTCAATTTGTGATTCTTGTCCTCTGGTGACCAGTCACAGTAGTATCCTGGCAATATGTAAGTAACACAACTAGGCATCCTCTGCACATTTTATCTCTTTATGTAGTTGAGTTTTTTTCTGACCATTCATTTTCTTCTCTATCTGAATTCACCAACAGAGTATATACTGCTCTCTTGTTATCTGCTATTATCTGGAACACTTATGTATATCTTGCAATACTTAAAACAGTCATAGGTTTATATTTTATTTTCACTTCACACATTTCTTAATTTCACTGATCAGAGAAACTTTATTATATGTCTGTACCCAAGTTACTTAGAATGATACTTTAGGCAGAGAAAATTAGCTCTCATATAACTTATTCCCTAGCAAATATTAACAAAAAAATCTCTTACCTTTTGGTGGAAAATAGGACTTGCTTTCTGCTTTATGAGGCCAATCTACTACCAAAGGCCCAAATCTTCTGAAGCTAGCAGTTATTTCATCTTAAAAAAGTACAATAATATGCATTAGGAATCAGTTTTAATGATTCATTCTAAAAAATTCCTATATTTTATATGTTATTTTAAAGATTTAAAAATTTAAAGTACCAAATAGCCTAAGATAAACTAGAATATAAATACTAGAAACATGTCTAATATCCTCACTAAAATGATACATAAATCTTAATAGCTATTTTAATCAAAATAGTTTTTAAGTAGCACATTGGCTAGAATAATCAATTCAGTGTGACTTCTAAAATTTTATATACTAATGTATGGACACTAATGGATTTATAGTATAGCAAATCATAAATATCACTGGCTTGAAAAACATGCCAACATTATATCAAGTTAAAGATCCATAAAGAGATCCATTACTGCCTGATAAAGTAAAATAGGAAAAAAGGGCTGCTGAAACAAGACATGTAAAGCTATAATATTTCTAAAATATACTAGGGTCTGATACATGCCAGGTAGTTTCACTGAAAGACATACAGGTCACATCCAATGACATGTTCTAGGTTATTTTATCACATGGAAACTTTATTATACTGATTAATACATAGAATAAGTTTGTGGATATTTGAATCACAACTGAAAAAATTCCCAAAATGTATCAATATATTCTCTATTAGTAAGTTGTGAATGACAGTGGCAGATTTCCCACAGCTTTGCAAATATTAGTTTCTGTATTTTTAATCTTGAATTATTTTTCTTTTGTTATTATTACACATGATAATTTTTACATATGCTTATTAGTCTTTGTATAACCTAAATTTCCTGTTTATGTACTGTTTTTATTATTTGCTTGGGTTTTATAGCCTCTTATGTGTTTCTAAAAGCACATTTATACTTAAAGAAATTGAATTTTTAACTGTCATGCATTACAGGTAAAGTTTTGTGGTTGGTTACCTTTAATTCACTGTGTGTGTGTGCGTGCGTGCATGCATGTGTGTGTGCATGCATGCATGTTATAGTCATACAAAGTTTTAAATAAATACATAAAAAAGTTTAATGTATTCAAATATGTTCTATATTTAAAAACATAAGTGGGAGATAAACTAGATGAAAATCTTATTTACAAAAAATGCTCACAATAATAATATGCATAAGATATAAACTAAAGAAACAAACTTAAAAAAGTTATTTGTTCAATTATCTTTATATTTCAACAGGTGACAAAATATTTAAACAGAGATGGATATCCATTTTAACTGAAAATCTCTAGAGGTAAAAAAACCTCCATATCCCCATTCACATTATATTTCAGGTTTGTTTTTTAGATGCCAAATCATCATTTTACCTTCATCAATATCTGGAGGAAGACCACCAACAAAAACTTTTCGAGAGAAACGTTCTATTCGCTCTCCATTTTGATGAGCTGAGTAACATGTGGGTGAATTTAAAACACCAACTTGATCATTATGACCATCATCCAGCAAGCCATCATCTATTGGAAAGAGGGAAGAACGACCTAAAATATAAGAACAAATATAACTTGAATCTCGGATCTAAGAAAATGATAAATTAAAGTCAGGCATAAAAAGAGCAACAACAAATTCAAAGGCTTAAAATTGAAGGCGACGTAGGCATAAAAAAATTAAGGAAAATTCAGAGAGTTTAAAGGTTTAATTACCCAGATTCAAGAGAGAAGTTGTCTGAGGAATGACTTAGAAATAAACATGATCATATGACAACAATTACATCACAAACAAACACTAAATCACTTCAATTTCTTATGGAAAGCAGCAAGAATCTGATGTATGGGGATGGGTAGACTGGATGTGTAACCTTTTAGAAGAAAGGTTTTAGGAGAAACCTTTTAGAAACTGGTGGCAGAAAGAAATGGCACAGACTAAACAGATAAGAAGACATTAAAAAAACACTTGCAGACTACAGTAAGGACAAAAGCACCAAGTAATACTTGCATATAAGACCTTGAATTAATTTACTGCATGTGTAAATATGCACATATTTACACACATATGTGTAAATATGTGCTTCTGCACATATGCAAAACAGAAAAAGGCACCCCCTCTAGGACTTCAGTCCCCATCTGAGCCCACCCTCATATGGGCACAGCCTGTATAATCCTCTGCAGCAATCCTGATGCTAGACTCTGTGGCCTGCATACAGTTGGGGTTGAGGTGAGAAGGAAGGGGCTACATGTCTGTGAACTATAGCTAGCTAGATGTTAGAAATAAGAATTTTAATTTTATAAGACCAAAATCAGGGAGAAAGATCATATTTGGTATAGGAAACAGAAATTATTCTGCAGATTCAAATTCAGTTTAAGTAAGATGTTCTGAAAGATACCCACGTTCACTGAGTAACTGGATATTTAGCTTTCCCAATACCTTTGCTATCAGGAATAAGGACCAATGAGAAAAAAACGTCAATGTTCTTTGTAATCAATGGAAAGAAAGCTCTTCAAAATGAAACTGTTTTCCTTAAAATGAACCTCATCAAGAGCCATCAAAAGTAATATTAATTATGAATAACTGGTTCAACTTTCTATGGTTGGACTTTAAGTAAATAATTGTATATTTTAAAAGGAATAAGATGAGGTAGAGAAACAACATGCACATTAACTAGTTTTTGATTAAAATGGCAAATCCAAGTTTTATACTTATTTCAAACATGGCAATACTTAAGTATAAATATCAAATGCAGTGACAAAGAAAATCACTACATAAGCAATGTCACACAAGTGACCCAAAATGACTTAAAATTTTTTCTTAAATATAATATTGTAAGAATATTCATTATATATTAATGAATTATTCTATATTTCTAATTATAATAAATACTACAGTTAGTAAAATAACTATCAAAATCTATAATCTATATGTCTAAAATCTATTAACCAAAGTTCAGCTGAACGAAGGATGTAATGGAAAGGCTAGGAATATGTCACATACTGGCCATACTAACAAGAATCTTCATTGTTGGAAAATCATGACCACTTTCCTTCTAGAAGCCATAAAAGTTATAGAGTTAAATACCCGTTTAAAAGAGGAGTTAACTAAATATATATCACCAACAAAAATATTATTTTTTACCTTTCCAATTATCCTTCCCTATAACCCAAATCAACATGACAATAAAAGGAGAACAAGTTAATAATTATGTTTTCCATGTACTTTAAACATACCTTCTAAGAATGATCCATGAAAATGACTGGCAGTAAAGGTAAAATTATATGTGTTGAGAAAAGTAGAGTTTGATCATAAAGTGATTTGGACTAAAATACTTACAACAGTTTTCAACCAAAATTAAATTACCTTTCTCCTTTTTTGCTCTGAAACTAGGATATATTTTCAGGTTTTACACCTCAAAAGAATGAAACTGACTGATAATGAACCACAATATAAAATCTGTGGGATGTAGCAAGAGCTACTTACTTAGAGGAAAATTTTCATACTTACAGGGAATTTTATAGTTTTAAATGCATATTAGAAAATAAGAAATGCTTAAAATAAATAATCTTAGTTTCTGCCACAAAGAGATAGAAAAATAATAAATTAAATACAAAAAGAGTAGCATCAAGGAAATGAAAAAAGTAAAATCCATGACACAGAAAACTAACATTAAAAAAAGAGTCAATAAAGGCAAAAGTTGGCTCTCTGAAAACTTAAAAAATCGATATACTTCTCAGTAAAGTTCATCAAGTTCATGAATAAAAAAGAAAACTAAAATTACCAGGAGAGGAAAAGAAAACATTTGTACAAAATTAGTCAATTTATAGCTTAAAGCTGAGCATGGTTCTTTGATATCAATGTATATCTATACTTTTATGTACTGATTGTTGTTTTAAAAATAAAAGCAAACACAAAACAAACTATTATTATTAAGAATGAATATTCCTCCCATCCTCAAGATCCTAGCAGCCACTCTACTGGGTTAAATAACCCACCAGTGTGATGGTATGATTTTTATTTCATATGCAAGGATTAAAAAAACTATCAAAACAACAGAAGTAGGTCCAGGACTGATCTCTCTCAGGCACCATCTGTTTAATCAGATAGAATCACTATCACACATGTTTCTCCAAAGAACTGAGACAGGAGCTATAAGGTACATTTGTTACTTAAAAGCATTTTGCCCCAATAATAGGTTTGTCCTTTTCTCACAGAGAAGGAATTTAATTTAAACAACCAATTAAAACCTAGTACCCTGTATGTCTTTGTAAATTAATGTCTAGACATAATATATTTACTTTAAAATTAAGTTCACTAAAATTCTGTTTCTTTTAAAAATTGCTATGTCTGGGTATAAGTGTAGAGTAGGTAAGTCAGTCTCTTCGCGGAGGAGGGATTAGCAATTTTTTTCGGTAAAGGGCCAGATGGTAAATATTTTAGACTTTGTAGGCCATACATTTCACTGTTGCAACTACTCAACTGTCATCACTGTAGCTCCAAAGCAACCAGACAAAAAGTAACTGAATGGGCATGACTGTGTTGTAATAAAACTTTGTTTAAAAAAACAGAAGCCTTGGCTTGTGGGTTATAGTTTGCTGACCCTGTCTTATATAGTATTACCCTGGCTTCTTTTTGGTCATGCTTTGAAGATTTCGTCCATTCTCTGACAGTTATCAAAATAATTAACATACAGAAATCTGTTGCATTTCTACACACTAATAAACTATCAGAAAAGGGAAAGCAAGAAAACATCCCACCTACAATCACATCAAAAAGAATAAAATACCTAGGAATAAACTTAAGTAAGGAGGTGAAAGACCTATATTTTAAAAACTATGAGGCACCGATGAAAGAAATTGAAGATGACACAAATAAGTGGAAAAATATACTGTGTTCATAGAAGAATTAATATTGTTAAAATTTCCATACTACTCAAAGCAATCTACAGATTCAATGCAATCTCTATTAAGATACCAATGGCATTTTTCACACAACTAGAACAAATAATCCTAAAATTTGTATAGAACCATAAAAACAAAAACAAAAACCTTGAATAGCCAAAGCAATCTTGAGAAAGAAGAACAAAGCTGGAGGTATCAGGCTCCCTAATTTTAAGCTATACTAAAAAGCTAGACTAATCAAAACAGTATGGTAGTGACATAGAAACAGACACACAGATCAAGGGAACAGAACAGAGAGACCAGAAATAAAACCTCGCTTATATGGTCAATTAATCTATATGACAAACAAGGCAAGAATATATAATGGGAAAAGATAGTCCCTTCAATAAATGGTGCTGGGAAAACTGAACAGCTACATGCAAAAGAATGAAACTGAACTACTTTCTCACACCATATACAAAAATAAACTCAAAATGGATTAAAGACTTAAATGTAAGACCTAAAACTCCTAGAAGAAAACAGGCAGTAAGCTCTTTGACACTGGTCTTAGCAATACTTTTTTTGAATATGTCTCCTTAGGCAAGGATAACAAAAGCAAAAATAAACAAATGGGACTACATCAAACTGTAAAAAGCTTTGCACAGTGAAGGAAATCATCAACAAAATGAAAAGGCAATCAACTAAATGGGAGACGTATTTGTAAATGATATATTCAATAAGAGGCTGATATCCAAAATATATAAGGAACTCATTCAACTCGATTATCAACAACAACAACAACGACAAAAATAAGCAGAGGACTTGAATAGACATTTTTCCAAAGAAGACATACAGACGGTTAACAGATACACAAAAATCTACTTGGCATCACTAATCATCAGGGAAATGCAAATCAAAACCACAATTAGATACCAACTCACACCTGTCAGAATGGCTGTTATCAAAAAAGACAAGAAACAAGTGCTGGCTTGGATGTGGAGAAAAGGCAACACTCATGCAATGTTGGTGGGAACTAAAACTTATGCAGGCACTATGGGAAACAGTACAGATATTTCCTCAAAAAATTAAAAATAGAGCTGCCATACAATCTAGCAATAATACTTCTGGGTATTAACTGAAGAAAATGAAAACACTAATTCGAAAAGATACATGTACCCCTATGTTTACTGCAGCATTATTTACAATAGACAAGATATGAAAGCAACTTAAGTGTCCATCAATAGATGAATGGATAAAGAAGATGTGGTATATACATGCCATGGAATATTACTCAGTCGAAAAAAAAAAGGAATGAAATCTTGCAATTTGCAATAACATGGATGACCTAGAAAGTATTATGTTAAATGAAATAAGTCAAAGATAGATACTGTATGACTTCACTTATATGTGTAATCTAAAAAACAACACAAATGAATAAACAGAACAAAACAGAACCAGATTCACAGATACAGAGAATAAACTGGAGATTTCCAGAGGGGAAAAAATGAAATAGAAATAGTTGTAAAAGGGATTAAGAGGTATAAACTTTCAGTTGTAAAACAAGTAAGTCACAGAGATATAATGTACAGCATAGAAAATAAAGCCAATAATACTGTAATAACTTTGTATGGTGACAGATGGTTACTAGACTTATCATGGTGATCATTTTGTAATGCACACAAATACTGAATTACTATGTTGTACATCTGAAACTAGTATAATATTGTATGCAAATTATAATTCAATAATAAATGTGAAAAAAGTATTTATCAAGGATGAAAATTTTCAGCCTTGATGTCATCATAAAAGGGTTTGGTAGTGGTGATATTAGGGAGTATACACTTACTCTGGCTATTTCACAAGACTGTTAAAAAAGAGTCAAATGAGTTCAAATTAAATCTAATCATAGAAAATCCCAGGTCAATTTTTAAGCAATACTTTAAGTATAATGTATTATTAATAATTCCTTATTCATTATAGCACATGAATATGAATGGCTACATATACAGTATGAATAAATCCAATCTAATTAAACCTCCATATTTTCATTCTCTTTAAAAAGTATTTCTCTTATCTTCTCATTCCATATATAATCTACTAAAATCTACTAACTAAAGCTTTGCTTGTCTGCTAGAAAAGATTGCTTTGTGGTGTTTAGTACCACTAACTAAAATATTGTAGGTTCTTTATTTCTATTATTCTAAAAAATATTCTATATATTTTTACTCCTTCTGGAGTAGAGCAGCCCTTTAATCCTTTATTAAAGGGAAGATTGCAATAATAGAAATATTTTAGATTGAGAGATAGAGTTTAAGTTACATTTCACACCTCCCTTCACAACCTACCACCCTACTCCAAGCTCAGACGAGTATGTTCACTCTCAGAATGGAATAAACATTGAACAGACAATAAATACAAAAGATAGATGTGAGAGTCTTTCTCCTTTCTAATCCTGGCCTCCAGGCAGCACTGAAGTAGAACTCTTTATGGCTCCCACAGTACAGAAATACATAGGAGTTGGGGCAGGACACAGATGAAAAGCAGGGAAAAAAAACTTTGCTTTTTCTTACTTTCAGTATAATTAAATTTTGATTATTCCTAAGGTATATTTCATATATTAATATCTGTACCCAGTTTGATTTAAAGTTCTTATGTTGACATTACTAAAGATATTAAAATATATAAATTCATTTTGGTAGTAATTTGGTTTTACTGCAGTCAAGCAGGAAATCTTTTGAATGAAAATAGCCACTCTGTGCCTGAGCTTAAAGGTGAGTCAAAGGTGACAAAAGAAGAAAAAATAGTTCTTCCTAAACTAGATTATAAAGTCAACATGCCTTGAGAAAATAATACTGTCCACCCACCACTGCACTGGTAAAGAACAATGTCTTATTTTTTGGCAAAAATTATATCAACTCAGTGTGACACATCCCACATCAACAGATCTGATGTGTAAGAGATTTCTTTTTAGAAAAGAAAAATGACTAAATAAATGAATAAATGTACTTCCTTTGATGGACCAAATCTAAAACATGAAACCCATAAAAGGGGTCCTTGGTAGTTAAAAGGTTATTGATGTGATACTGATATAACATCTAGCATAGGAAGAGGAAAAAATGAGTAGAAAATAGGAAGAGAGCCAGGCTACTTCTAGTTCTTTCTGAGTCATTCCTTTGGTATGCGGCTTTTTTTTTTTAAATGTTTTATTACTTACTGTGTTAAAGTACTTTCAAACTCAAAATCTCTCAATAGTTATTTCTAATGGATAAACTTAAAAAAAAATTTTATTGAAGTATAGTTGATTTACAATGTTAATTTCTGCTGTACAGCAAAGTGACTCAGTTATATATAATATATATATATATAATATACTATATATTCTTTTTTATATTATGATTTATCACGGGATATTTTCATCTGACCATCAAATCCAAAATTGTAAAAGGTCCTATATTCACAGAGGACCAACTAAAATAATTACTAATGCCATGTATTTTGGTCCTATATTCACAGAGGACCAACTAAAATAATTACTAATGCCATGTAATTTGAGAGCAAAATCCACTTGTTACCCCCCCAAACTAAGCCATATAAATGTGACAACTGTCAGTTCTGTCCTATAGAAGGCTTCTACCAAAAGCCTTAAAACCATCTGAGGGGCCTCCCTGGTGGCGCAGTGGTTGAGAGTCCACCTGCTGATGCAGGGGACACGGGTTCGTGCCCCGGTCTGGGAAGATCCCACATGCCGCAGAGTGGCTGGGCCCGTGAGCCATGGCCGCTGAGTCTGCGCATCCGGAGCCTGTGCTCCACAACGGGAGAGGCCACAACAGTGAGAGGTCCGCGTACCACAAAAAACAAACAAACAAAAAACCATGTGAGATCTTTCTTCCAATGCTGGGAGGCAGTTCTGATGTAGAGGAAATCTTTACGGCTCCCAGAGGACAGAAATATATATGAGTAGTAGCAAGTTCCTATCTAAAAGGAGAAATTTTTGCTTTTTCTTGATATTATAGTCACAGTCTACAATTATTATTATTTTTTTGTGTGTAAAGTTACTTTTGCTTCACCTCTCCCATCATCACATCTACCTTTGTCCCCATCAATTTCTGCACATGAAAAAGAAAAGCAAAGTTTAAGCCATGGAAAATGTCAGCTGCTTTCCTACGAAGCTGAATAGTACAGTATCATATAGTCCTGGCCTTTTCCCTAAGATAACAAGAACCCAGAGGGGAAGACTTTTGTGGGAGAGAAAAAGAATGTGTGTGTGTGTGTGTATGGTGTTAGAGACAGGGAGAGAGAAACTATTATATTCTTAGAAGACACAGAGAAACATTAGCAACATGATTTCTATATATCAGTGTTAACAGTAATCTGTTTGGTATTTGTCATTTTCAACTGGGTCAAACATAAAACTAATAAACTAGAGTTGTAAATTACATATCATAGATTAGACAATCAGTTACAGATTGAGAGAGCATGTCACCTTCACTAGCATTTATTAAACAAATCTCTTAAAAAAACTATAAACAGCAGGTTTATTTTAAAAGATACACAAATTTAAAAACAGTTAAAATCTGGACAGCTTAAAATGGAAAAGTTTATTAAATAACCATATTAGTATGAAAATGTACTTTAAAGGTTAAGATATTTAGGATTCAAAACTTTGACAAGTGCTCAAATCAAAATACAATTTTTTCTGTGAGTTTCTAGACATTGCATAATAAATCTGGGATAATTAATTATAACATTGATCAGTAAAACCCAATTAGAAAGAGTTATACCATAGCAAACAGAAATGAATTACCTCGTCTTCGCCCATAACTCCTTGCTGCATGTAAACAAAGGACAAATTGTAAAATGTCAGAACTAAAAATAAGCCCACATATACAAAAGCTACGTGGGCATCTGGAAATTAGTGCTACTTTGTCTTAAGAGCTACCACAATGTCATCACATAGCATCAGCGTGGTGTTTTAATATTTACAATGCACTCATATATGTATCATCTGAACTGTATAAAAACTGTGAAATTAACAGGAAAAATATAATTTATTCTCATTTGTGTTAAAATTCATGAGTAAGTATTTGTTTCATCTAATCAGGATAGGAATATGTAACACTTTATGGTTAAATAGCATCCCAAATAATTTTCCCAACGAATGGAAATAACATGAATTAAATCCTTGTTTTTCTACTTATTATAGTGATATAGCATATACTGTCCAACTAGTAATTCAGATCTAAATCACTTTATACCAAGCCCTGCATGGAAAAAGTAAATGGAAGACACAGAAGAATGAAAATATATAACAACATTAAATTTATTCTCTGAAGCCTGTAGTGTTTAGATAGAATGTAAAGAAATAAATCCATGTTCAAACTTGCTTAGCTGAAAATGATTAATGATATACTATAGCTAATAATGCTTTCAATCTTTTTGGTACAATTTATAACAGCTAACTAAGCGCTTACGTCTCTACATCTGGAGTAAGAGGGATTCAGATACAAATTATTATTAGTATCATCGAAGAATAGTACATGTGTTAAATATTGTAAAACTATAAAGCAGAAAGCATTTCAACCTATGTTATTAGCAGTTTACATAATTCCTCATGGATAAAAAATACAGCAATTTATTTCTCATAAGAAAGTACCAGCTTGATAAAATTTGCAACTTGTTTTTAAATAACTCAATCCCCCAAATCTGAGTATACAATGAGTATTTCCACTCTGGAATTAACAGTAAACCAAAAATGACTGTCAAAATCAAGATCTTAATTTATGTTCATGGATATTTTTAGGCCTGGGAAAAATTTGATATTGAAAAATTTCAAATCAAAATATATATTAAAAGTTGTCAGAAATGTAGTTTCTCCAAAGGTATAAAACTTAAAGATCAAAGGAAAACATTTCATGTCATTAAATACATTCTATTATAGAGATTTTACAAAATTAAAAAAAAAATTATACTAATAAGGCTTTAATATAAAGAAGTGTGCCTACAAGGTGAGGATACAGCAGTAGTTTCCCTATAATAAAAAGGAGGAAAATCAAACTTGAAAACTCTTAATCATTTATACTTCAAGAAATAAGTCAATAAATATTAGTCTTTTATATAAAGTAACCCTGCCATTCTACTGTCTTTAGTTATATAATCTGCTGCAGACTTAAACCTGTCCATGACGTCCAGTTACCTCAAAGCCTGGCAGATTTACCTGACCTGTATACTAGTTTATACATAGCTTACCTCTGTGTGTGTTTCTGTATATATAATCTGTATATATATATATTATATATAGCTTACCTGACCTATATATTAGTTTAGGATGAGGGTAGGGGTGGAACCAGCATTTAGAATTTTGTTGTGTAGGTCTTCTAAAAGTTATATAGGCCTTAAGGAAAACAGGGTTTCAAAGAGATGGAAGTCAACTATGGAAAATCAGACAATAGGAATTATAAAAGGAGCTATCAAGAACAGGCTATAGAAGAATGAATCCCCTGAAGTCTTACTAGTTGTATTAAGCATGGAAACGGTCAATAAGCCCCAAAACACTTCACAGCATGTCTTAGGAGCTGGGCTTCCTGCTTATCCTTAGGCCTGGTCTAATGGCATTAATCCAATATAAATTTGCTTTGGGGAATTTCATTCATAGCTGTAAAGGGTCAAACATTTATAAAGCAAATGAAACTGTTTTAATCAAATTTAAAGTCAAATTATGAATTATGATGAAATAATAATGTGTAACATAATTCATGATCTATTGAGAAAATTAACGACATCATAACCAGTTTATGCTTCTTAGCTGAGGCTACTCAATATTAAAATAGTGAAAATATGCACAAACACTCACAACATCTTAGGTTTCATCTCAGTCCTAGGTTTGAACACATTATTTAGAAAATTTCTCCAACTATCTCATACCTGAGGAATTTTAGAATCCTGTAAAGAGCTATTGCACTTATTTTTTGGACAACTCTCAGATTCCAAGTCTTTACATTACCAAAAATAGAACTGACTGCAGATGAAGCTAAACCATGTGAAACGTTTCCTCTTCCCTGTCACGGAAATAACCAGTCTGCTACCACCACGCTAAGCAGTGGTATGTGTACTCACTTTTTCTACCGATATTTCTATGTGAATTTCAGGGATATGTCCCACTGCAACTGAATCAGAATTATCAGAAATCCTCAGTGAGAAAGAAAAATCATTAAATGTCTAGTATTCATTATGTTTTAATTAAAAGAGACTTCTTAAAACAATATGTTCCTCCCAAACTCATTTAGAATATGATTTAGAAAAAAAGCAAATAATTTGTTGTATAAAACACTGTATTTATAATATTAAATTTCAGTTACATAAATTTATAAAGCCTTAGAAAAAGTGAGGAATTGGCTATTTAACATACATGTGTAAATATATATTATGCATGTGTGTTAAAATATGTATTATACACACACACACATATATATATATATTTCTTTGTTTTAAATAAAGGTAATAAGAACGATGTGAGAAAAGCCTGAAGACCTTTCTTATACAAGGGACTTTACATTTTGGTCCTGGATTACCAATGAGCTTATTTAGATTCTAACCCACAGCTACTAAAAAAGAAACAGGATAATTCTAACACTCTCCTTAGGACCTTTGTGCCCTTATATATTGACTCTTAGCTATAGTTTGTGGTACCTGAATTACTGCAGCTGGAGGAAGGGATAGGTAAACATACCAAATCAGCTGGAAATATTTAAAGGTTAAAGTTCTCTTGGTGTGAAACTAATGACATTCTTATTTTTTGCTCTAAAAAAGCCAAAACCAGGGAGAGAAATATGCCTCCCAAATCATAATCCTTTTCAATATCCAAAATAAATCTGCTGCTATCTACTTTACTTCCATCAGCATAAAAAAATAACTGATTGCATACTCAAGTTTCCTATTTTCATAACTTAATACACTTAAAACAATTTCATTACTGAGTAAATTTTCTTAATTAAAAGATACACATAACTTCCTCCCAGAGTAGAGCAAGCTCTTGATTACAAACATGGCTGTATGAGGCTAATCACAAATTTGAATTTCAAACCAGCTTGCTAATGCCACCCCTTCCCCATACTTCTGCTCGATCTGTTCTCCTTTTGAAAAATCATATGTACTAATAAAAATGTAAGCTATTTTCCTTGGGAGACATGTGAAGGGAGTACAGTAATTCCTACAGTAATAGAAACAAATACTCAAATACATCATTTTGTATTGCTCCTTACTTCTATGGAAAACAAGGTGTTTTTCAAAATTTTGTATTTTGTTTTTTACTATTGATAATTAAAAGTATAAGATTTATACACTTAGAAACATTAAAGCCATCATTCTAACATCAGAGAGTAAATCCTTTGGTTTTTAGACAATCTACCCATTCCTATATAATGTGACTTCCCTAAAGTACTTCTGGATGTTAAATTTGGACTCTTTTACAAAATTTGAATTATTCAATAGTGGCAGTGTCCACTAGTCAATTCAGCTGGATGTCTAACTGAATTGAGGAACATGGTCTGTTCAGAAATAGGAGCCTATTTGCAGTTACATTTCTATGGCATTTTTTATTGTTAAAATTTAAAAAAATCTAATAAAACAATTTCATGAGACATACAGGTGTGGGATTATAACTTTTTCTATATCTGAGTAAACAGAGGCTCAGAGTTAAAGGATGTGCCAGGGTAGTTCATAGATTTACCTGTTTTGACCAACTTCCTGACCTTTATTCCAGTCCCTGTTTATCCCTTATAGGAATATTTACACGCTTAGCCATAACGCTAATTAATTAGAAAGGTAGAATCACAAAATCTTTACAATATCTTCATAACTATACTCATATTTATGTATTAGTTTTTTATGGACTCATATTTATGTATTATTTTTTAATGGACTCAATCAAGCCTAGCACCACTGTAACATCATAGATTTCTGCCAGTTCTGTATTTTCTAAGGAACGTTCTTAAGCTGTAATAGTCATGTGTTTATTTTAATGTGTATTTGTGCACCATCAAGAATCATCTTAGGTACCACAAGGGGCAAGTGTACCACACTGTAGCAAACACTGCTTGAGAAGTCATTTTACTTTTATTGACTCAAATTTTGTCCCTAAATAGCTTCTTCCAAATGGTTCTAGTTTGGTTTTTTGAAATAACATAAAACAAGCCTTCTTTGTCCACTATACATAACATTCTTCAGTTGAAAATATCAGTTTTGTCTTCTCTTAATTTTATATTCTCCAAACAGATCCAACTCCATCTATTCACAGGACATGACTTTTACTCTTTCAAAGTCATTTTTGTCACTGTTCATCACCCATTGCCACAACAAACTTTGACTTTCAGTAACTGTTCTGAATACTGTACATGAATGAATTCACTCACTTCTCACACAATACCCCTGAGGCAGGCAGCATGCTGCCTCTCTTTTACACATGAGGACTCTTGAGTCAAAGGGAAGCTGCCCAAGGTCACACAGCTAGAAATAGCAAACTTGGGTGTAAACCCAGATAGTCTGGCTCCAGAGTCTGTGATGCTAACCATTACGAACTACTGCTAAATCACCACACAAAAGAAATACTGATGTATAATTTATTACCAATATTGATTTTCAAAGTCTGTAATATTAGCTATGCTTGTTGGTTAAGTAATACAACTTCCTTAATCAATTGCCTAATAGTGAGTGAAATCTGTAACAAACTAAAAAGAGCAACAATTTAAAAAGCAGGTCTATGTGTCGAGATGCTATAATTTCTTTAATCAGTCAATAATATTTAATAATAATTTAGTATAGGCAGAGGTTTGATATTAACATCACTTAATTCTCACTTCTTTCTTCAATAACCTTGATGTCTACAAAAATTATCGAAATCCTTAATATTCAAATACTTTCTTACCCTATAAATATACCCAATTTTCCACTCTTGCTTTCCCTCTTAACCAATGATCCCAAGTGAGTGTCTTTTTTTTCTCTTTGGATCAAATTGCTTCTACTGGCTGAAACACTTTGATGTCCTAGTTTCATTATAATTTTTCTCCCCTAGTCCCTTGCCAGAAGTTCAGAATTTCCAGGATGGCTTACTGTACTGAGTACGTACTATAGCCCTAAAATGGCATTCTGTGAAAAATGCTCACGTAATGAAAAAACAAATTTGTCCACAGATGCAACTCTTGCCTGCCTTAATTTTATATTCTCCAAACAGATCCAATTTCTTCATCTATTCACAGGACATGATTTTTACTCTTTCAAAGTCATTTTGAAAATATGACTTTGAAAATATATATTTAATAAAATATGCTTTTGTCTATTATATTATAAAACACTTTCAACCTAACATCTAGATTATTTATAAAGGCTTTAGACAACTGATAAAGTCAATTCGTTTAACAATTAGTGCAACCAATAAGTATAAGCTGTAAAAATAGTGTGGCTACTAAGCTCTGCTCACACAGAACCAACACATTCTACTGTGATTACGATATACTTCTGAATCATCCTAGTTTAACTATGTATTCAGCAGTCTAAGAACATCTGTGAATGATCTAACAAATTATCTCATACAGTACTTTCCTTCAGATGGATTTTAACAGAATACGTGAAACATATGCAAATTCAAAATTTTCAACTAAATTGCTTTTTTTAGAAGTTAAAATAGAAATGTGAATGATCTTTATTTACCACATAGACTGTTCCAAAAGAAAAGACTTTAAGGAACTCAGGATCAATATATTAAAAATTTATCATTACCTAAAGCTATCATTATTTTATAAATCAAGTCCTGAGAGTAATAAAGATTATGATCTATTTTGTGTTTTGTAAACTCAATTTCAACAGTCTAACTTTTAGTCACAGATTTAGAGTTCAGAGACCAGCTACTTAAATGATATGTTTTTTTAATTCCATGGTAGAAAAAAGAAGTCCTGGAATGTAATTTCTAGTGCCTTTCTGGTCAAAGTCTATGGAAACACCAAAATTCCCTAACTTCATAAATGTGGACTACTAGACCGCTGTAAGGTCTAGCCTGAACATGGCCTCAGCCTAGAGTGCAGTCTGGCCCCATTGTTAACACCTTGACAGTTCTACCTCTAACCATCTTTGAAGATCCTTACTAATAGTTAATCCAGTGCTTAGACTAGGCTGGCATGTGGTGGGTGACTCAATACAGAAGGGTCAAATGTTGAATGAATCAATTTAGCACCTCACTTAACACTTTGCACCTTCAATTTTTCTCTCATTCCAAAATCCTATCTACCCTGACAATCTCCTAGGTAGCCTAGACTTTATTCCTATCTTTTCATCTTTTCTTAATATTAGTTTTTACTTAACATTAGAGTTCACATGGTCTAGCTTTACACTGGCTTTTTTTTCAGCCTTTGTTTTTCAATTTCATTGCCATGTTTTTTCAACAAAGCTTTAGCTGAAAAAGAAGTGCCAAGCCATTCTAGTAATTAATTATGCATTTTAAAGGAAGTCCTATGCTATCTTTACCATTCCTTCTTCATCCTACTTCCCTCTCCTCAGACCCGCCCTCTGATTTAAAAATACCTTTGTGAAGGATATTTTAATCCTGCATGTCTACTCCCACAGTCATGGATGTGCTAGGTACCGTGACTCTGAATGCAATGTTTGCCCCACGGAAAGAAAACAACTTTAATGAAAGTTTATTCTTTTCCACCAGAATAAAATTCACTGTGTAAACTTTCTAGTTAGAATAAATTAAGTTGGTGTGACTCCCATAATTATAGAATCACCAGTATATTCCTTAGGTGAACATAAACACAAGTACTATAATAAGTAACAAGCTCTATGCACTTTGCAAATATTATCTCATTTAATTTTCATAATGAACCTTTAGACCGTTACTCCCATTTCACAGATGGGAGACTAAGGCTCACGGAAGTTACTTGACCAAGTTAATACAATAAACTGGAAAGCCGATATTCAAACTCAGGACTATCTCCACAGCCATGATCATTGAATTAAATCATACTGTCACAAATACACTTTAATGACTGCTTTGCCAGTGAGAATACACTCAAACTACTAATTCTGCTTTCTGTACAGGAAGAGTTGTAGCTTTATTTTTATACTGAATACTTATAAAATGATTAACTTGTGTATATGGGGAAGGTTTAGAGAAACATGTATTCATTCATCTTTTTTTATATAAATCAATTGGAAACATAAAATGTTGTTATAAAACTTACCATTTAACATCAACAGATTGTCAGTTCCTGGATGTGGATAGCTCAATCGACCTTTAAAAAGACAGGAAAGGGAAGTTTGAAGATTATGGAACTGTTTGAAAAGCAAAAAAATGGAAGGGGAGTAAAGAGGAGAGATTTATTGAGCACAGTACAGTTCTTAAGGAATAAAAAATTAATGTTTAGCTCAAACTGTATTAACTAAAACTGTCTTTGAAAATTGAAAACAAAAAGAAACAGTTAACTTTAGTTCTTAGAATATAAGAGCACAATGTGATTTGGGAGCAATGCTTATAGAATAAAGCCTATTTGTTTTTTTTAATGTGAAAATGATGTAGGTATCCTAGTCTTTCAAACTTAATATAGGATGTGAAATTAAAAAAAAATATTTTCAAATCTGTTTGTAATTTTTGCTAAAGATCTCTTTTCCCAAAAATGATATTTGAAGGAAAGAAACTTACATTCTTAAATAAAAAAACAAAATATCATAATAAAAAATAAGCCCCCCAAACTTATCACAACTTGCTATTGAATTCAATATGATTTTATCAGTTTCATTTAAAAAAAGAAGTTTAATAAAAACATCTTAGGGCTTCTCTGGTGGCGCAGTGGTTGAGAGTCCGCCTGCCGATGCAGGGGACACGGGTTCATGCCCCGTTCCAGGAAGATCCCACATGCCACGGAGCGGCTGGGCCCGTGAGCCATGGCCGCTGAGCCTGTGCGTCCGGAGCCTGTGCTCCGCAACGGAAGAGGCCACTACAGTGAGAGGCCCACGTACCGCAAAACAAACAAAAAAAACATCTTAAATGCTTTATTACAAATGATATTGGAAATTTAACTTGTTCAAAGTTTATAAATGTCATAAAAATATAAAAAATGAAAATATTAAAGCTGAAGAGCATAGTACTTCTTTTGAGTCATCCTTCATTAGAAGTTTTGCATTTACTAAAATGCGGAAGGGACAGTAGCACTACATACTGCTGTGGAAGAGAAAAAAGGTATGCATGAACAAACTGTGGTTTATCCAGCAGTTTTACATCATAACACTTATTTGATTAAATGCCAATAGTGAGAATGATCATTGTTTGTAGTCCATTAAAATACAGGATTTTCCTCTAATGCCTGAATCTCTGATAGTCTATTAGAAAGGTACATTAAAATCCACTTAGAAAACTTCTAAAAATTAAATATCTGTGAGATTGCATTTCAGCAACGTTTAGCACAGCCCTTTAAAAAGACAATATGATAGTGTGTAATGCACTGACACCAGAGCGGGGGGACCGATAAATATCTGAATGGATTTGACATGATTAGTAAGGAGTAGAGATTAACTGCATCTACCCTTACCACTTCAGCAGTACTTTATATGCTAAGCGTCCTTTCCAAAATATCCCATGCAAAACAGATATTTTCTATTGGCTTTTAATTATGAAGCTAAAGAATTTGATTATCTCCAGTGCAAGAGCCAAGTGGCAAAGATAAGCTAATTTTGACATTCAAATAGATAGCTATGTATGTGCGTGTGTGTGTGTATATATATATACACATACACTTATTCATACACACACACTTCATCTGAGCTCTAATTTAACTACACATTTTGTTTTCAGACTCAACATAGTTAAAGTAAATGTTTCTGCCCTTCAAAGGACAATTTACCACCTCTCATTTACTCCTAAGTTTCATGCAGCATGATATTAGTTAACTAAATGACCTCTTAAATAAAGCTGTCATACTCTAAAAAAGCTTATTGTTGTGATACTTTAGTATGGAGTAAGAAATAGAAGAGTATGCACAAAAGGCACAAGACAGAAAGAATTAGGAAGCAGAGCTTTCTTAAACTGGATTTCAACAGCATGTACTTTGTCTGAAGGATCACAGTTTATTTTGGAAATATGCTATTTCTAAACATCTTGTTGCAGCTGACCAAATTTACAGAACAACTTAAAGTCATGAAAAAAATCACTGTTATTTCTTACTTGAGATTGAAAATCAAAATCCCTACAAAAGTGGCAACCTGTATCGCTCTGATCAGTGTAACAAGTTCATTAAGTCTTGTATACTGATAGTGCAGGATGCTGAGGATACACACATGAGTGAGATACAGTCTCTGCTTATGATGTGGTAGGAGAGACAGACACAAATATGCAATTTCAATAAACTCTGCCAAGTGTGAAGAGTTATGTACAGTATGCTATATAAAAAAACACAAAGGAGTACTTAACCAAGCCCAGGGATTCAAGTAAGACTTCCAAGAAAAGTAAATTAAGCAAAGCCTTAAGACTAGTTCCACTTCAAAATACTCAACTTTCAATTGCCACATAATTATCTTCTAAAAGGTTCACTGTTCACTTTATTTGTCCCAAGACACAGGTAACAAGATATTTTCATTACTAATAGTTTTTTGACTTCTGGTCTCTAAATGGACTAAAAGGCACACCTTATGTGGAAAGTTCAAAAGACAGATATCTATTTGCAAATGGATATACATCTGTAAATACGTACTAAAATACAATTCTCCAAAGAAGAAAATCTCTCACTATAACTAATGAAATATTCAAAAATGAAATAAGCAAATTTAGACTGTTTTAAGATTACCCAATTACTTTTCCTCTACTGCAGTGAAATACTAATACATCTTTACAAGTCAACTTTCACAGCTGTATTTTACATGGGATAGTATTAAAATTACTTTAATTAAGAACCTGCCAATTGGTAGTAATAACTAACACTGGAGGGCTTATGATGTGCCAGGAGCTTTCTAAATTCTTTACAACCAATTATGTAACCCTCATAATAATCCTGTGAGTTAGGTACTATTATCTTCCCACTTGAAGGTAAACTTTGCCGTAAGAGGTTAAATAGCTTGCCCAAGGTTACCTCACTGGCAGGTGGCACTGGCAGAATTCGAATCAGGCAGATTAGCTCCATACTTAGTCACTATCTTATAATGACTTCCTAGCTAATAAAATAACCTGGAGAAAAGTATGCATGGTTGGTTGTAGGGTAAATTCATCCATTAAAAATATTCACAGAATAATTATGTAGCACAATAGCTAACTTATACTTTAATATAGAAAAGAAAAATAGAAAAAAGCCACATTGCTATAAAACCAATTTCTCCCTATTATCTAAGGGCCTGTAGCACAGACCGGTAGTTGTAGACTAACACCTGTTTCTGTCGATACTAGGACACCCAAATGGACAGACACAGGGCTGCCCAGAGTAAGAAAGTAAATTTCCCAGCCTTTCTTGTAGTTAAGTATGCCCATGTGTCTAAGATGTGGCCAACAGGATGTAAAACAAAATTGGTAAGTGAAGTTTCTGGAAGGTATCCTTAAAAGGGAACATCTTCCCCCTTTCTTTTACCTTTTCTCCTGCTTGTCGGAATGCAGAAGCAACGGCTCAACTGAATCAGCCGTCTTAGATCATGAGGCAGAAGCTGGGTGTGAAGGATAGCAGAACAACAAGACAGAAGGACCCTAGATCCATGAAAATCACAGTACTGCTTCTAGGAGTGTTATGTTTATGTAAAAGAAAAAAACTTCTATGTTGTTTAAGCTGCTTACGAGTTTTCTGTCATACCAGAAGAAACTAACCTTACAAATAAAGTCCTCTAATAATGAGTTTGGGCAAATTGAATTTTAGGTAACTGGGCTATTATTTATTATTGTGAAAATATGATAAAGTATAATAATTTAATGGTGTTTTTAACATATCTATAAGTAATCGGTATATACTACCTCTTGGTACTTTTTCTTTTACATTAAAATACTATAAAATTTAAAATAAACGATTTTGAAAAATATATATTTATTCTTAGGTGTCAGTGAATAACTAGAGGACCTACAGTCTCAAAAACTGTCTTATTCGTCTATTATGATTTTAATATACATAATACATATATAAAAAGACAATTCATGTTAGCCATTTCAGATGCATATTAGAGCATCAAAAAACACTGAGAAATATGACAACTGCATACAACTTACTAACTATAAAGACAAATTACCAGTTACTAAAATTTTAACAAAGCAGTATTTAAAGACCTTCAATAAGTTAAGTCAATATTATACTATTCACATATATACATTTATTGATATATATCAACATATGAGTTCTTTCTCTAAACTACTTACTACCAATAAAAAGAACTTACCAAATAGTGATAAAATTATAACATTTCTTATTTCACTTTTTCCTTGGATTTAAACATTCTTTTAAGTTACAGAAATATGAATTGGAAAGGATAAAATGAAGCAATCACTTCCTCAACATCTCTTAATGTTTGTGTATTCTCAAATTTAAAGCCTCTAGTTAACAAGAAGATGTCCATTTGATGAAGTATCATCTTATTTCCTTTCCCAGATACCATACTCTCTTGGTTTTCCTCTATCAGCAGCCACTCCTGAAGTCTGCTTTGCTATGTCCTCTTCCTCTTTTCAACCTTTAAATGCTAAAGCCCCAATGTTCACTCCTTGGACTTCCCTTTCTACACTGCCTCTCTATGTGATATTATCTACTACCAAAACTTCATATGTCATTTCCAAGCAGATGACTGCAACTGCAACTCTCTACCTCAACTCCATATTTCCCCAGATCAGTATTATAGCACTTTTTTCCATTAGTTTGCTCATCCCAAAACCTTGGGTTACCTTTTCTCCTCACTCTGTCTAATCTGTGTATAAATCTGTCAACTGTTCTATTATCAACATACAGATCAACCTGATTGCTCTTCACCAGCTCCTTCACTGTCTCCCTGGCCCAAGCCATCCCCATCCCTTCAGACTTCCAGAATAACCTGTCTAGTCTCCATTCAGCAGTCTGTGTGATACTTTTAAAACCTAAGTCAGCTCATGTTGTTTTATTGCTTAAAACCCTCCCACACTTAGAATAAATATCTGGCCCCTCATGCTCTACCATTCTAACCACGTTGGCTTCTGCTATTACGTAAACATACTAGGCATATTCCCATTTCAGGATCCGTATTATTTCCTCTCCTTTCTGTTTGAAATGCACTTGCCTAGATATGACAAAAGCTTGCACCTCTCACTTCACTTAGGTCTTTAAGTGATGCCATCACAGACCATCCTGTCTAAAACAGCAGCTTCTTTCCTTCTCTATTCCCTTGACACTATATTTCTTCCTTCATAGCACTGATTCCTGTTGTCTCTATCCTTCATTCAAACAGATGCATAAGGGCAGTACTTTGTCTTTTTTTGTCTTTTTTATTCCCTACTCTAGCATCTAAAACAGAGCTTAGTACATAAAAGACTCAAATATTTATTAAATGGATGAATGAAATAGCTCATTCTGTTATGTGAACCATAAGCTCAATCTAAAGCACAGTACCTAAATATATGTTTGTATTTGGGGGCATGGAAAGGACACTGTCTCAGTGAATGGAAAAAATCACAGAACAAGCTTTTATCAGTTCATTTCTAAACCCCTTAAATATGGGGAGGGGAGGGAAAAAGACAAGTCTTGCTTTTTGCTTTTGCCAAGATTAATTTTTCCCTTCTCCACGACTGTTTTCTTTTTCTTAATGAATACATCCAAAAAATGATCTCCAAAGCCCCAATATTCACAGTTAATTATGCCTCATTATTGATGAGAAAATTGCTGAAGAACAATGCCACACATTCTGCCAACTCCTTTTAATAGGAAAAAAAAAACATTTAAATCACATATTAGAATCATAAAGAGTTTGAGTTAGAACATTAAACCAACTAGTAAGAGAGGCAGTATAGTGTGGTGGTTAAAAGCACAAACTCAAGAGCTATTAAATTCTACCACTTACTAGCACTGGAGCTTAGACAATTATTGTTAGTAAGCCACCACAGTCATCCAACTGTAAATTAAGGGTAAATATCTACCCTTAGTTGTGAGAATTAAATAAGTTAATACATACATGTAGAGTCCTCAGAACAGTGCTTGGCATATAACAAGTGCTCAATAAATGATATGTTATATACTGTATACATATATTAAACACACACCCTCAAATGAAAAATTCTAATACGAAAAATTCCTTTTTATATGCTTTAAATAAAGCATTGCTCCCACTGGTTTGGTACACTCTTCTCATATTTTTTTCATTATCTACATTTCACCTTTACTTTGAAATCTAGGAAAAAAAATGGTTCATAGGAAGCCTGGTAAAAGCCACTCAGAATGTGGTCATTACCAACCTTGAATAACTCCAATCTCTGCTCAGATCCTACGGGTAGGACAGTCATTCCTGACCTCACTCCCAAATCTCAATGCATGCCTCATAAAAGCCTACGAATAAGATCATACAAATGTAGAAAATACCCTTAGGTCCAGATCCCAAGAAAGCAACAGAATCATTCCTTAACTACCTCTAATAAAAGCCATCAATCTACTTTAGTTTCCAGGAAAATTAATCAAGTTAACTAACTCTTAATTCAGGATCTCATCATATTTTTTTCACCTAATAATTATTTATAACTTTTTAAACTTTTATCCAATTAATACCAGAAAATATATTAAGAAACATCAAGGAACATAGAATATCAAAAAGTTTATTTCAAGTAAAGTAGAACCACAAAGAAAGACAAAAAAACACAAAAGGCTAAACCAGTCATTAATCATCTGGTAAGATAATGTATTATCGTAAAATTACTTCAATAAAACTGGTACTAACTGATATATGCAATTAATGTTAAAATCAAGTTGCACTAATGGTCACAAAACTTTAAACTGTAAAAGGGTTTACTAACAAAAATAATATTAAGAATAACAAATGGGCAATCAAACATCATCAGTGGCAGTACAAACTGGCATAAAACTTAAAAATAAGTTGCAGTATACATCTAGAGCCTCAAAAACAAATGTATTAAGTCTATTCTATATATATAAACTCAGAAAGAGCTCACTGAGTTTTATTTAAAAATTGAAATACCTAAATGTCCAACTATAGGGGAATGGTTATACAAACTATTTTACATGTGTGTAAATAATTTTAAAAGTTCTAAACAAATAATGATAAAAAATTATTGTGGAAAAATGTTTAATCATTCAGCCAATAATTTATTGAGCCCCTTCTATTTGCTTGGCACTGAAACAGATGCTGATTAAAAATAAAGCAAAAACAGAAGTGGTCATTGCTCCCATGACACACTATCATGTGAAAAGTTCTATACACTGAAAAAAAAAAAAAACTGACTGAATCAAAAATAAATGAGAAAGGTGCTCAAATTAAAAACAAATATAGTTCCTTAACAATCTTTACCAAAGTAACCTACTATTGACTATAGTGTTAGGGAGGCTTCACTAAGGAGGTAAGTGGACTAGGGGTTACAGAGACTTCCAGCTGAACATGGAGGACTGAACACATGTGCTCATCTCTGCTGCTTTCTGAAACCACTAAAATGACAGCACATTAGAACAAAGGGAATGGGAAGAGATCACAGAAGAATCATATCAACATTTTCAAAAGCTGTGAACATGAATGGGTGAGTGGTAGCTGACTCTGGAGACCAGAAATCATTGAAAGAACTGAAAGCAAAACTGGTGTGTGCCTGGGGAAGATTATCAACAAACAAGCCATTTACTACAGCAGAAACCTGGAAAGGTTCAGAAATAAGAAGCTCTGGTTATCACTGAGAGTAGATATGAGTAGAACTGAAAACAAGAAGGCTGATGATTGCTTGTCAGTTTCTGCATGAACCAGAGAGACATGCAGCCCCTTCTTTGGCTCTTCGAAGAAGGCTAAAAGTAGACAGGCCTACAGCTCCCAGGCAGAAGAATGGAAGACATACATCCAGGTTCATTCCACAGACCAAAAGAAAAGACATGAATACAAACATTTTAATAGTTCCATGATTGACTTACAGTAATGCTCGCTAGATTATAAGCCCTAATTACATACACAGTTTCCAATCACCATTTCTGTCTTATCTTTAAAAATGAATGGACAACCCTCAGAATGGGAGAAAATATTTGCAAATGAAGCAACTGACAGAGGATTAATCTCTAAAATTTATAAGCAGCTCATGCAGCTCAGTAACAAAAAACCACAACCCAATCCAAAAATGGGCAGAAGACCTAAACAGACGTTTCTCCAAAGAAGATATACAGATTGCCAACAAACACATGAAAGAATGCTCAACATCATTAATCATTAGAGAAATGCAAATCAAAACTACAATGAGATATCATCTCACACCAGTCAGAATGGCCATCATCAAAAAATCTAGAAACGATAAATGCTGGAGAGGGTGTGGAGAAAAGGGAACCCTCTTGCACTGCTGGTGGGAATGTAAATTGATACAACCACTGTGGAGAACAGTATGGAGGTTCCTTAAAAAACTACAAATAGAACTACCATATGACCCAGCAATCCCACTACTGGGCATATACCCTGAGAAAACCAAAATTCAAAAAGAGTCATGTACCAAAATGTTCATTGCAGCTCTATTTACAATAGCCGGGAGATGGAAACAACCTAAGTGTCCATTATTGGATGAATGGATAAAGAAGATGTGGCAAGGACAGCAAAGGATCATGAAATATTTGACGACAGCCTCCAGCATGAGAAAACAAACAAATAGAAAAGAGGAACTTAAAAGAAGCATAGACAATACAAGGAAATGGAAAAATAATCTTCAAAAGTATAATACAGTGTTTAAAGATAAATACTCCAGAGAAATAAGATCAAAGAATAAAAATAGGAACGTTTTCAGAATTTTTTAAAGAGGGTCTTAAAAGTTGTTCAGAGAAAAATTTTAAAATAAAAAAATCATTAGAAGGGTTGAAAATAAGAGATGAGGAAACCTTTCCAAAAGCAAAACAACAGATAAAGCAATGGAAATTAGAAAAGCAAATGATGCGTATAGGAGGCTTAATATTTCAAGAACAGGAATTTCAGAAAGAGGTAACATAAAAAATAGAAGGGAAGAAATTATCAAAGAAATATGGTAAATTTCTAAGAACTGAAGGAAATTAATCTCTTAAATAGGATGGCTCAATGAATGTACAGTACAATAAATAAAACAATGAAATGGAAGGAAGGAAGGAAAGATGGAAGAAAGGAAAGAAGACAAGGGAAGAAGACAGGTAGGTAAACCCTTCCCCACCACCATACATTGGAAGACCCGCATTCATTATTACAAAATTTCAGAACCACAGGCATGAAAATATTCTAAAAGCTTCCAGTAAAAAAAGCAAAAATTTAAAAACAGAAAATAAGACAATCAATCAATCATACAAATGAACAGGTTTTATAATGGTATTATATTTACAGTAGCCCTGGAAGTAATGAAGCATTGCTTTTAATATTCTAAATTACTAATATATAATTCCATACCAGCCTATCATCTTATGTAGGTAGAATAAACATGTTTTCGTACATACAAGTCTCAAAATTTATATCCCGTCTGAAGGAAGGTTCTGTAAGACAGGCCCAATAAAACAAAGGCATAAACCATTAAGAAAGCACATGGAGATCAGGACATGAATTCCCAAGGAAAAAGGAATTCCTGGGATTAGGGAAGTCCCAAAATGACAGTTACAGTGGGCTACAAGGATACCTACAACAGCAGGAAAAAAAAAAACAATCTAAATGACTATTTGATGTTTTTACATGTATTAAGAGAAGCTTCTGTGTTCTATAAATATATTTTGGGATGAATTAGTGACTAGTACTTAGAAAACTAACCAAACAAACCAAAAGAGACATGATTAATTCCAGGAAAAAGAAACTTATATGAAAAAGAAAATGTTATAGTACAAAACATATGAAGTGCACCTATGAATAATATCTGTATTATCATAGTAAATATACCCTCTAATTTAAACAAAAGTGGTCCTAAAATAATTTTGAGAGGACAGAGCAGGGAAAATGTTGGGGTATGGGTAAGTTAAAGTAGATAGTCAAAAGATAATACCTAAAATGTAGGAAATATAAAGCATACACTACTTAATATTTACAAATAATTACATGAAGAATTGGTAAAATAAAGTTGAAAGTGGCTACATCTAGGAAACAGGAATCAGAAGTAAACAGAGAAGAATGAGGGAAAAGATTTCTATTTTTAGCTCTGTAAGTCTTATGGCACTATTTCACTTTTTAATCTATGTACATATATTTTTCTTAACTAACTTTTTAAAAGCTAACCTGGTTGGAGGGAAGGTAAACATTGGAATATCTCAAATATCTTATGCTTATATATTTAAAGAGAAAAGACTAGAAAAATGTTACACCAAAAATATCAAACGTGGTTATTTTAGCTTGTGGAACTATTGATGATTTCAAAACTTTTGTTTTCCGAGTTTTTCCAAATTTCTTTTAATGAATACATACTACTTTTTGTAATAAGAAAAACATTTTCAAAAGGATAAAGTCCTATACTCTGGAGAAAAAGCCTTCATTAGAGATTCTCAGATCCTTTTCAAATACCATAAGCAGCTAAAATTCATAGGCCTAGTTATCCCATATACTTGCTTTTATCACTGCAAGTTCTATATAGAAAGTATTCTTGTTTTTATTTTCAATTTAAAAATAAGAGTTAGAAGCCCATGTTTAAAGTTCTAAGAAAGATGCTTTGTGTGAATAACAAGCTTTTAATGAACACATATATTCCCTGAATAAATGTGATTTTTAAGAAAATTCACTGTCATTTCTGTGTGATGGGTTTAAGTTTTTAAAAAAGGAACTGCAGTCTGATGTAACTCAGATCATTTAGTTGAATATTCAAAGATGCTTGGAAGAAATAACAACTATACTCTACATTTAATAATATTTTTGCTAATTAAGACACATATCTAAAAAGAAATAAAAATTTAAGATCTCTATCCATGATACCATATTTCAAATAAGTCTTCTGAAACAAGAACTTTTACAGCCACACTTTCAAAATTTCCTTTTCAATCTGCAGGCATTACGACAGAAGGTAAACTCTTGTAAATCGTACTTTCCTTAAGATGAACTAAATTCTGAGTAGCTGGGGGTAAAGGTATCAGGTATGTCACAACAGTGATATCTCTTAAAGTCAGAATACATATAATAAAATGTATATGGCTTCTATATAAATATAATTTATTCCAAAGATAATGATTTTTTTCTCTTTATCAAAGGCCAGTGATCTACAGGAAAAAGAAAAAAAAAAATCAATGAAGTAAAGGGAAAAGAATATGTAAATTCTACTTACTCCTTTTTAAAACAAAAGGAAACATTTTATTGAAAAACTGAAAGCATGTATAACAATTCATCCTTAATTATCTTTTTTTGAAGACATTCTAATGAAATGATTTTTGTCGTATACTTTTTTTGGCACTTGTGAAAATTTTGACTCAGGAACCACAAGTGGCTGAGGAAAAGCAAAACTGGTTCTGAGAAATGCATGCCTCTCTCTGTCAGAGTGAATAAGCTAGGGCAGTTCAAGAGGAGCCATGTAACTACTTTGGCATGGATATTATTGGTATCAGTTTTATTTTTCACTCTGATGTATTTTAATAAATTCCACTAAAATTTTAAAAATTCTTCATAGATCTCCTTGATCTTGTTCTCCTATACGAGAGTTTCTCAAAGTGTACTCGTTACATAGTCTGCAATGCACAATCTCTAGGAGCAGGGCCCTGAAACCTGCCCATTAAACATGTTCTCCAAGTTTGAGAACCTCTGTCCAGCTTAGAAGTTCTTAAGTTCAAAATGTAAGTTCTCACACCAGACTTTTAGAAATTTATACAAGTTATTTTGTGGCTCTGTATTTCAATTTTATACTAAGGCAGGCGAAGGGAATCAGAGGGAAAAGAGAACTGTCTTCTTCGAAGAAATGCAGCAAGAATTTACTTGGTACTACCAGGACCACTTAGCACCTTATAGAAGTCATTCCTTATTTTCTCAGGGGTTATTTTCCTTAAAATAAGCAGAGAGTTTTACTTCAGGAGTCTTAGAATAGGAGTTTAGCAGTCAAGTAATAAAAATGATGCTAGATATATAAAAACACATAATAAATAAAAACATTTTAAAGGCATCCACTTCTAAAATATGTTGGTATTGTAAAATCACGCTCTAAATCCTTTTTCCTGAATTCCCCTGAATTGTTCAGGGAACATTAGTAAAGGCATTGTGACTTGCTGAGACAGATCCTCCTAAGATTGTTATATAAGCTACATTTCTTCCTACTGTTCTCAAATGATCTTTTATGCGCTTAAATTAATTTTTTTTGTTCTCCCTTATGCTTTGGAGGAGGGGGTAAGCAATTCTTGGTAAAAATGCTTACACAGTAAGACCTTTTTTGTAAATTGCTGAGGGCAGAGAGGGAAGAGAGATTAACAATAATCGCTGTCTTGTTCTTTTGTTTAAAGGGGAATGCACTGACCCACACATACATAAAAAGATCACAGATTATTTAAAATAGGTATGCAAACACAAAACTGCAGAATCACAGAACTGCACTTGGCAAAGCATGATTTACTTTAACCATTAAAAGAGTCATATTTGTCCTTTCTTTGAAAAGGAAAATATTTGTCAAAAATCAAGACAGTCATCAGAAAATAGGAGGTTCATGGTGAGAAACCACTGCAGAATAAATAAAACAGATCAGTCAGTGCCACTCGTACTAAGGAAAGTATAAAACAGTGTGTTACTGTTCACAGTACAGAGGAAAAGGCAGCAGCCCCCCCTCCCCCCCACCCTTGGACTGGCTGAGCGGTGTTATACCCAACCAGCATCAGGAAGCCCTGAACAATCTATGCCAGGACCAGTCTGCTTTCAGTTCCTCAGTTGTGATGAGCTCTTAAATACAACCTGGTCCCTTTGTCTAGGTGATACTTTCCCCCCCAATATTTTTTCAGCTTTGTGCTGCTCAGGTTTCAGGTCTCAGCTTTCTTTACTCCATAGCTACGTTAGGTACCTCCGCTTATTACCTCCTTGAACACTTTATAACCTCTCTCTATACTATTTCTAACACTTGTAGCTATATCTATACATAATCTGCATGTATTGCATGTATACATGTTATATTAGTATATTCTATGTATCTATGTATATTACACATATAAGGTCTCTCTTTCCCCCTTAGGCTGTACATTCCACAAGAACAGAGACCATGTTTGTTTCACATAATGCACAGCAGGGTCTTGGACACTGCATGGTACAAAAGTAGAATAAAAGGAACAAAAGTGGAATAAAATACATTCAGAGCCCCATCTTTGGTTGCCATCACTTCACATCTTTAGAGCCTCGATAAGACCCTTCCACCTGCTATGCTAGACTATAAAGACCTTAACATTAAACAATGACCTACTGACTTGTAAAAACCATCAGGCTTGCATTCTGGGCTTAAGTGGGGGTGGGAGGGTCCTTCTGTTAGTATAATTAGTCAGTTATCAGTCATGTCAGTAACCTGCCATATACTTTCTTTGGATTCCGGAGAGCTCTTTGATTGCTTTTCTATCAACATTAACTCTTACCTGAAGTACTTTCTCTTTTCCTTTAGAGAAGTAGAACCAAATGCAAATTTGGTTTTTGCCTTTCATCTCTGTGGAAGGCAGCCTCCATGATGGCCTCCGCTGATCCTTGCCTCCTAGTAGCCACAGCTCTTGAGTAGCAGACTCCTCCCCAACTGAGCAGGGCTGACCTATGTAGCTAGTAGGATGTCATGGAAATGATGGTGTGAGACTTCTGAAGCTAAATCATAGAAGACACTGGGGCATTCACCTTGAGCTTTATCATTTGCTCTGGGGGGAATCCAGCACCATGCTCTGAGGACACTCCAGCAGTACTGTGGAGAGGTCCACTTGATGAACTGAGTTCTCCTACCAACAGCCTGCACTAACTTGTCAGCCACGTAAGTAAGCCATCTTGAAAAAGGGTTCTACAGCCTTAGTCAAGCCTTCAGATAACTGCAGCCTCACTGATATCCTGACTGCTACCTCCTGAGATTCTCACCAGAACCAATCAGCCAAAGTGCTTCTGAATTCTAACCCACAGAAACTGCATGTGACAATAAATGTTTATTGCTGCTTTAAGCTACTAAATTTGGGGGTAATTTGTTATGCAGCAATAGAGAACTAATATGATCTTTCGTTACTCAAGTTCATACAGAAAATTTTCTAGAAACTTTCACCATTAACACAAGGGGAAATAAGAAATTCATTTTTATTTTTTCAAGTTTACCCCACAACTCCCTTCTCCTTGTTCATTAGATCCCATAAGGAAGACAAAGCAAATGGTTGGTGTTTTTGAAAATATTTTAGAAGGATAAAATATGATTCATTCTGTTTTTTAGAAAAAAGAAAAGAATTTCCTTATATTAAATAGAGAATAGAATTTTCTGAAAGGGATGAAAAGATAAGAGAGATGGGACAGAGGCTGAAGTGATGACCTAAAGATCAGGAATGGAAGGGAGGAGAAGCAAATTCAGGGATTGGTTTCACCTATTTGTCATAACCTTGCTTTCGCAGATTTTACTGAGGCCCAGCACAAAGAAGATGTGTAATGATCAGAGTGTGGGGAGGAAGATACACAGTATGATATCCCAGAAGGCAGGGAAATTTGTACTAGTAATAAAAGAAAAAAACAAGTGGAAGCACTTGGTATCAAGATAATTTTTAAAAGGTATATGATGGCAATTTGGCAGAAGTACCAGTCTTATTTCTTAATTCTATGTGGAGAAGCATTCTCAAAATGTTTTTTTCTTTTATTTTTTTTCCTCTGTTCCCTGTCATAATAAGTGTAGAACATAAAATACTCCAATTAGAAACAGAGATTTGTCACCATGATTCCTAAAGGTGGTGATAAGCATGTTTTTCCCCTTCCCACATCCAAAGATAATTTTTCTAACAAAATAATGCTGAATTAACTTGAGCTTTTTAATTACTAAATTCCTCTTAGCCTTATGCTGCTTCCATTTTCTTTTTCAAAGTCTTCTTTCTAGGTTTTCCTCCACTTTTATTATAAAACAGGCTAGAAAAAAAAGAAAAACTGAGATAATTAATAGTGAGATAATTAATGTTTTCTCTTAACATGTTCAAAGGGCTTTTTAAAGGAAGACTGGGAGAAACAACAATGAAAAAGTTTTAATTATGCACTGGTAACAGTTAATACTGACTTTATCTTGTATTAGAATTTCTAAGGGTTTTCTATCTACAGAAGGCAAGGAAATAAACAGAGGGAAATTCTTCATAATCACAAGCTGCTTGCCGGTTTCTATTCTTAAACAGTGGATCCGAGACAAATGCCACTGGAACTGTCGGGATAACAGTGAAAAAAAACAAGCCCTCAACTACAGATACTCAAAAAATTAGGCTGAATTTTAGTTAGAAGCAACCGCTCGCAAAAAAACGAAAACCAAAAATCAAAATATAACTATCACTATTAGTTTGTGAACAGAATTAACATTATCACACATCACTGACAATCACCAATGATCCCCTGAGCTTCTCTAACAATAAAGGAAATAGACAAGAAACTCCTTCACAAGCAAAATCCAGAATCAGAACAAAAATGTTTAGATATCTGATCAATATTGCCAACTCAGCCACAGCCATCATCTTGCTGCCAACTCTGAAGTTCTAGAGTTTTTAGGCTAACTCTTGTAAGGTAATTCTTGGCTTTACAGAATTAAAAACGGAAAGATTACAAAGTAACCCGTGGTTTTGACTCAATGAGAGACGTTGAGCCAGAACCAACCAGTTAAGCTGCTCCTGAATTCCCGACGCCCAGAAACTGTGTGAGGTAATAAACGTTTATTGTTTTAAGCTGCTAAGTTTGGGGATTGTTTATTAGGCAGCAACAGACAACTAATATCTCTCATCACAAGTCTACACCGTTTGCTAGATTTTCACCGTTAATGTAAAAGGCAAGGAGGTATTTTTTATGAAGAAATATAAAATAATTACTAACATGTAATGTGCAGACAAATGAAAACAAGTATGTTAACGGAATTTCTTCAGATACAGTTAACTGTAACTGTGATGAGACTGATAGTGTAAGATTAGTGGGGCTGATTTTTTTTCCTAATCTGCTCCAACTTTTACGAATAGCTTCTCTACCTTGAAACAATTTCAAATCCCTATGATATGACAGGTAGAAGAAAAATGACAAGGGAAGCTAATCTAGGACAATTTTAGGATGGAATTACTGCAAACTGCAAATGCAAGTATTCCAAGAAAGTTATTATTTTTTTTTAATACTTCTGTATTTGAAAGAATTCTAGAATAGTGACTATAACACCTTTAGATCCATTCTTCATCCTTTGGTGAACAGACGAGCATCTTTAAACAGTGGCTTTTTCTTAAACAACAAGTCAAGAGACGTAGGTTTACATTTCTCACTGTATAAATTGACATAAAGCTAAATAAGGAAAAAGTATGACCTTTCATAAAAACAAGGGTTCTTATTAACAAACAGAATTTTATAGATAAGACAGGTGTTACTTAGTGCTCATTTTCATGTGAAAAATGATAAGCAGACAAAATGGTGGATAATATAAGAAAATAAAAATCACTTACCCTTAAGAGGATCATGCTCTGCTCTCATAATATCAATAAGGGAATTTTCCAGAGAGTGCATATTCAAACTGTCATACATTCTACTTCGATCCTAGAAGAGAAGAAAAAAAGAATATAATCTATGCAATTTTTTCAGAAAGTGATGATTAAATACTATCTAAATCTTCTTACATAAAAGAGGACATCTGACTAATATAATATTACTGGTCAGTTTGCATCCCAAGACAATACCAATAACTAAGGATCTCATAAGCTACAATATCTCTTGTACTGGAGGACAATATATTTCATACATTTACCTCCAAAATCACATATCAAAAGCAATCTTATTTCATTGGCAGTATTAATGCAATATAGTAAAATAATTTCTCTTGTTATCATTCTCAACTTATAAACATTTCTGAAATGTTATACGCACAGAAAGCATTTTTAGTTGTTATTTAACTTTTAAACTTTTCACATATATCTAGGAATTCAGACACTGGCACTTGAAAAATAAACATTTGAGGTGAAAGGGCTTAATTCCATAGTGCACCATACTTTAAACATCTATCAAACATCATATGTTATTTGATTTAATAGTCAGAATTTCATAATAATGAATGTATAAACATCTTAAACAGTAAAAAAAAAAAAACATGAAATACCAATATTGGAACCAAGACTAACATCTAGAATACTTATATTTAAATCTTGCTCTCTGAAATCCTCACATATTGGCCTCTGCATTTCTAAATCTTCCCTCCCCTCTACCCACCCCTGCAAAAAAGGAAGGTGGGGAGAAAAGGGTGAAAGAATTCTCATTGCAGCAAGTTTCCTATATCATCAAGTCTCAGAACAAAGTCCTGTGTGTAGTTGGAAGTTTTCTTTGCTGAATGTTATATCCCTCAACTTGCTTACTACAAGGAATTTGATTCTTTAATGCTCATGAATATATACTGTATTCTGCTCAATATATATACTCAATATACTTGAACAAATACATATATAGGGAACCATTACAGCAAGCCCTGGCCTGTGCTCCTCAAATCACCAAGCAGTCTATTCCCAAAATATGTCAGTGCCAGCCCCCACTCATTTAGGTATGTGCGTGTATGTGTGCTTGTGCAGTGTGTGTAAATGAAGGAGAGGCAGGACAGGCCATTTTTAACTCTCAAAAAATGATTAACATAGAAAAAGGAAAGGGAAGAACTGGAAAAGTGGAAAAAACGTTTCCACAGAAATCAGAATGAGGTACTTCTTAACCTGTGTCTCTGAGCTTCAAGAAGGACCATGAAATCTGTGAGAGTATATATAATGTTCTGTACATGCATGTACACATATTTTTTTTCTGAAAAGGTTTATGGCTTTCCTTAGTTTTCCAAAGGAGTCCACAATCCGGAGAAGATCCAGAACCAATCTTTTAGAAAGCTGAGGAAAAACATAAGAAGATTTCCTGAGAATATGTTGATTTTTTATTCTACTTTGATGTTTAAATCAGGGTTGGGAGCTTTTTAAAGCTAGGGGGACAGAATCACTACTGTAGACTAAACAAGTTGCTGTCAAAGAATTTGAAAGTGTGAAAAGTAACAGTGAATGGAAAGAGCGCTAGACTTGGAGGATCTTACTGGAGTTTTATCGCTAATTACCTACATTAGTACCCCTTACTTATTTTTATTTAAAGACTCCTGAGATATAACACACCCATCAGTAATAGGTGTTCACTAGAACAATGATCTTGATTGGTGAGGGAGGCACAGAGAATCACTGAGCTATAACAGTGGTTCTCAAACTTGAATATGCTTCAGAAACATCTGGAAGGCTTGTTAAACACACAGGTTGCTGGGACTCATCGACAGTCTGATTCAGTAAGTTTGGAGTAGCCCCTGAGCATTTGTATTTCCAGTAAGTAACCAGGTGATACCGAGACTACTGGTCCAAAGACCATACTTTAAGAAGCACTGAGCTTCTTCTTAACCTGAAGCTACTAAACCTTTTTAGGCTGTGTTCCATCTTCTAGAAAATAAAATAATCATGTCGAACTAGCCAATGCCTAAAGTCCACTTTAAGAATAACAGAAATAATAGAAAAGCAAAGACTCGAAGTAGTATATAATAAATAAAACCGGAATAGAGAAGAGCAAAAATGAGCAAATATGTCCACCTTTGTGTTTCTACTGTACTTGTTCATAGCTAATTTTTTGGTTTTCCTGCCTCTGCCACTACACTTCTAAGCTAATTAGGGGTAGGGACCTTCTAATTATGGAATATAGCTAGCTCTCAAATGTTTGTTGAATGAATAGTACTTTATCTTTACCATAAAAACTTTCCAAAATGTTTAAGTTTAGCTCAGTGAGGGCAAAGACTGCACTTTTAAATGGTAATTATAAAGGACTATAAAGTCTTCTCAGAATCCTCCACAGAATAGGTACTCAAATGTTAAGTAACTAAACTGAGACAAGTATCAGATATTAATGTAACCTTGCTATCAACTTCAATCTCTAGCCACACAATGAAAGATTAAGTACTACTATATTCAAAGCTCCAAAATGTCCTTAAAATAGAATTTAGGGGCTTCCCTGGTAGTGCCGTGGTTAAGAATCCGCCTGCCAATGCAGGGGACACGGGTTTGAGCCCAGGTCCGGGAAGATCCCACATGCCGTGGAGCAACTGAGCCCGTGCGCCACAACTACTGAGCCCACACTCTAGAGCCCGCGAGCCGCAACTACTGAGCCTGTGCAACACAATTACTGAAGCCCATGCGCCTAGAGCCGGTGCTCCACAACAAGAGAAGCCACGGCAATGAGAAGCCCGTGCACCACAATGAAGAGTAGCCCCTGCTCACTGCAACTAGAGAAAGCCTGCATGCAGCAACGAAGACCCAATGCAGCCAAAAAAATAAAATAAAAAATATTTTAAAAAATAGAATTTAAAAAGTAAACTGTCATGACAAAAATTGTTCATGTAATTGAGCAAAAAAATCTCAAAAGGTATGCTGTATCATATAGGTTCTAAGATGGAGTATATTCTAGATACTTTATATTCTATTTAACTTAAATTCTTGCAAAGAAAATGTGTTATGGTTCAGAGCTATCTTCTCAGGCTGATGTTTTCTGAACAGAATCAGATCATGCCCCATCTTTAGTCAACATATGAACTCAATTAATGGTGACTATTAATACCACCCAAATGATATTTCCCACACAACTTCTATTTATTTATTTTTTTGGCCAGCCACTACTTCCCTTCCAAAGAGTATGCTCTTGCTTTAGAGAACAGCAAAATTAATGTAGACTCCTACACAACTGTCAATGCCATGGACAATATTTAAGGTATGAGGAGAAAATATTTAAGCAAGCTATTCAATAACTATCAGTGACCACTATATGTCAACTCTGATAACTCTTATTCAAAAACAAGCTGCATGTATTTATATCTTTAGCCTTAATGCGTACATCCAACTGAAATAGTGAGATGCCCACTTATAAGGTCCCTTATTTTCCTTTGCATATCAAGTCTTTCATCATGAAACAAACTCCTACTTCAGCAAAGAAAACAGCAAAGCTATTTTAAAACTGTTAACTAAGTTATACTTTATTAAGCATCAGCTGCATCCCACATGATTTTTAAATCACTAAACACAAAATAGCCTTGAGCAGGCAAAGAGCTCATGACATCTCAAAAGTCACTTTCTGGATAATGAAACCTAGAGGTTCATGTTAAAAACATACAGATAATTCCATTAAGTAAAGTGTGGGGATTAAAAACAAAAACAAATCTGATAAGACAAACACTCAGGCATTCTTCTGAAATAGGGATATTAGAAAAAATTGTGTTCACATAAACTGCCATTGGTTCAAAAACTAAATGGAAATCCTGAAACCATTTTAAAGTAACCATAAATGCACCAACACCGATTACCATTAAAAAAATATGGAAAATCATGGCAATGTAACTTACATTTATTACTATATGGCTATTTGAAAACAGCCAAGATATTTCATAAAAGTAAGAATCTCTATCAGGAAAAGTTTACCCAAATCTACTTTAAGTATGAAAGCTATGTGGCAAAGAATCAACTAACTGGGCTTTCAGAAACTGAGATTACAGTATCCCACAACAAAAATGAACAGGCAAAAATTAAAACACAATGGTGGAAAAACTGTAATTTCTTATATTCTAATATTTTATTATTTTCTTCAACCCAGAAATTTGCAAAGACTTATGGAAGCAACAATGAAGTCCTAGCAAGACTGAAAAACATAGAAAGAACAAAGTCATCCTAATTTTAAAAAGGATGACCTGAGAAAGATTATAAATGCTGAAAATAACTAATGTGTTCAACAATGATATTAAAATACAACAAAAGGAATTTGAACTTAATTAAAAGGGAACTTTTTAATGGGATGCTGTATTTTTGCTTTGACATATCCAAAACCCTGTTTTATTTCAAAAGAAGTGATTAAGTAGAAGCTTTTCCTTTTGACAGTGATGTATCCTTCCTAAGAAAAAGGAGGTGGATTATAGAAAAAACCTGCATCATCATATTTAAAGTTATACCAATGCTTGGTCATATATTCTTCTGTCTAGGTAGATCAACTTTTGTTGTATTTTTGTATTTAGTCATCCAATTTTTCCTTTAAAATAAAAAAAGCAAATTTGTACTAATATTGTTCTCAATTTTAACACTGATTATACATTTCTCATTACATTCTGCTATTGCACTATATCGAATTAGCAGATGATGTGTTGCTCTGCCTCACTATACAACGTGGCTCTCAATCTCATACTCTCTACTTGTTCCACACAGATATTTCTTACTCATCCAGCTGGACTTTCATCTTCTCTAAGGCAAAGAACACTATTTCCCCCATATATCCTAAGGGTAATTAAAGTACTACCACATATACAATGAATATACATTTCTCGACCCTCCTTCGTTATTCTGATCCTCAACAAAGTACTATAACAGTGATTTTCAAAAAAAATTTAAAAAAAATTTTTGAAGCCACAAATGGCCAAAGCTAATCTAGTATCCACAATGGTTAAATAAAATGGAAAGGTAAGTAGAAAATATTTGGGGTAAGAATGTATCAAGTACAATTAAAGAACTGAACAAGGATAGGAAACATAAAAAGGATCCATTATTTAAGCAGGTATAACAGGTCCCATTCTGTCTCATTTTCAGTAGGTGTGACAGTTTGACAACAACTAATGTCCCTATAACTCATCTAGTTTAAGAATCACAACTTAAGGAATGTTTTATTAAATGAAAAATTGGACTTGGTCTTGTTTTTTTTTGTATAAGGTGAATAAAGTTTCCAAATAATGTATTTTTCTGAGAGGTCCCCACATTATCATTTATCATGTTACCATAACAGCGTGGATATTAAAGATTAGCAGAAAATATCTTCAATTAATTCAAGATAGTTTATGTGACATGATCAGAAACTGCAAGCAGAACTTCTGTAACACCAAAAGTCTAGAGCTAAATATATAGATAATCCCCCAGCTAGAGAGCGGGCCAACACTCATAGGCTTCACAGGCTATATTACAATTTTGAAGGCATCATGTTGCTTTGTTTACAGAAAACTGATATTCCATATGTAAACTTCTAAGTAATAACCTCAACTACTAGTATATTTACTCTTGATTTAAAATATTCAAGTATTAATGAATAAATATGCTGTAGCCTTATTATCTACCTGAAAGATTCAATTTTAAGGTAATTTAGAATTTATACTTTTGAGTATGACTTCTTGCAAGGGTAACTAGCTAATAGCATTTTAAAGAAAAGTAATTCTTAGCTAGCCTTAAAGAAATTAATAAGACTATCTAACATTCATTTTAAAGTCAGAAGTGTGAATAACAATTTACATTTGTTTTTAAGAAGTTTTAAATTTAAAGCTTTTCCATAAAAAGAAATAGGCCATTTTAAATAAGGAAATGCCAATCTGAAAATTTTTACATACAACTGAAATAAAAGCTACAAAACTACAAAATCTTTCCCATTTACTAAATTCAATTACATGTCCAGCTCTTGGTATATTTAATTAAGGCCAGGTACAAGAATTAAGACTTTAGTTCTAGAATTTAGTACATTTTAGGCTTAAATCAATTTGAGACCAAAATAAACAAAAAAGTTAAATGTTTTTAAACAATGTATTTGTTAACTAAAATTTATTGGTATTAAAATGTTACATATGACGAAAAAATATCAGGACTGAAAATAATCTACCCAGATATTTAAGCATCTAAGTATTTTCTATAATTTTAACTTTGTCAAATAGTGAGGAACTACCCAACTGTTTAAGATACCAAATGCAGTTTGTAGCTTTTGCTGTATTTCTAAGAACCTCAACTTCAAATACCTCAACCTTTTATGGAAAGATAGAAACACAGAACAAATTTTGTATAATAAGTACCCTTAGGGTACTCAAAGGAGACAACAACATTGCTTTTAAGACCAGGTGGGAGGTCATACAGGATACCTCCACTGCTTGGGACCAATGCTGGCTGCTTCCTCCCCAATAAACCAAGACCCTTGTATTCTAAAAATAAAGGAGGGGGGAGCAGGAAGCAGGGAGCAAAAGAAATGGCCACAACAGATGAAAGAAATCATAAGAGCTGGCTAAAAAGGCCTTACATGATCTAGTTCAAGGTCTTCCTTTTATAGATAAGGAAACTATGACCCCAAGAGATGAAAGCCCATAGACTGTGTCATCCAGTGTCACAGATTGTGAAAGGAAGAATAAGAAGATTCAGGTTTCAGACCTCCTTTCCTTCTAGTTCAGTTCACTTTCCACTATCTTTTTCTTCACCATTCTCTTCAACTTCATCATCACATCTCTGGATCAAGAGTCCACAGGGAATGCCAATATCTTAGCAGTTTACCAAAAAAAATTAACCTTTATCATCAAAATCCTTATTCCTAAAATGAATTTACCTAAAATCCTAGGTTATAAAATAGGTAAGAGCAGAGAGTCTTTGAAGTCTAAGTGGGAGGGCTCACCCTCATCCTGTGGCCCTCATCCTGTGGCAGCCCCAGGGGCACCTCTGCAGAGCCCAGTTTGAAAATTTCCCTTTCATTTTCACCTCTATCTACTCTAGCATTATTCTACCAACTGAAGCTATCTTAATAACCTAATTTCTCAACATCTGTCCCCCACCCCCATGGATCCTCATGGGAGCTAATCTTCTTTCTCCATAGATATATATCCCTTGCACATATCCTCTTGCTTCTTCCTGCACAACCTTTTCAAATAATTATGTCCTTTCCTGTCTAAAAACATGTCCCTTGCCACCTTCAAAATTATTATAATTTTCCTCTTCTAACATACCATCTCCTAGGCATTTATGTATTTAATTTGAACACCATAAAAGTGCTACCATAAAAATATCACTAATATGGCCTGAGCCAGAGTAGAGAAGAGAAGAGAAATATATGGATAACATGACAACATTAACAAGACAATAAATTACAAACTACATGAGACAATTACTTATTTCTAAGTGGAGACCCTGGCAGGATTACTTTGGTAAGTAGGTAGGACTTGTTTAAAACTAGTGCTAATGGTTGATTATTGAAGTTACTGCCAACCTGCCAGGTTAGAATGATATTTACAAATGCAATATTAATCTATTTATACAGTCCTTACTTGTAAAATGATTTCATGTTGATAAAGTAACTAAGGATAACAGAGCTCCTTTCAGTGGACTCCCACAATGTCTATGCTCATTCAAACTTGGGCTCTGTACGAAAGAATCCTCTTATGTGAGGACTGAGTGTTCTATTTGTCCTGAAATAATTCTCATCAGCTGGTACCCAGTATGCATTCAAATTTCATCTGCAGAAGAGAGATAGCATTTTGTAACCACAAAGGACTTGAAGGTAATTTGATTAAGACTGACTCTCAGCTTTTCGACTCAGAGCTTTTCCATGGGAAATTGATTATTTGGAAGAAGACAGTATATAATAGCAGTAACAAAATTTAGAATAGAGAAATACTATAAAGTTTTTTATAAAGGTAAAAACCTGAACTAAGGGCTTTCTTAGAAATACATCTCAAGACAAATACAGCAGATTTCATGAAAAAAGTTTACCAAAAAATTTTATAAATCATTTATGAAATGTAAGATTAGATGTTAAGTAAACATATGATTTTATACCTAATTGCAAATGATTCTGAAAAGAGATAAAATGTGTTCAGTTTGACTGATGTTTAAAGTCAGGTGCTCTTGGGTATAGGATTCCTTTCTCCAGAAACAAATTTATTATGTTTAGGACATACAAAATGATTATGAATTACTTTTAAATTTAAAAATGAAGCATTTTACATTAAATAGTTTAAGTGACCCTTTAAAAATAAATTGCTTTAATGCTCTCTGACATATGCTTAAATAGGTATAATTGGAAAATAAATAATAAATCCTACTCATAATACAAATACTAAACTCCTAGCCAAAATCCTGAAAAATATACACTGTCCAGCCTACCTGGTCTATTCTGGATGTTCCGGCTGCAGTGCACCAACTATCTTGGAGTGAATCTGAGCCCCAAGCTGGCAACTGCAAACTAGATCTCACCTTCAATAGCATAGAAGTTTTCATCAGAAATAAGCAGTTCTCTTCCCCATACCCGCCCACAAAAAAAAAAAAAAAGAATGAAAAGAAAAAAACAATCAAAGCTTTTTCTATCTTGTATCCTTGTTCCATCCTCTAACAGTTTTAAGGGAAAAATATCTCATTTTAAATAGTCATAAGGGGACTTTATTAACCTATAGTATCAGCAAAATATTAAAAGCCCTGAAAAAAATGTCTAATCATTATAAGTATTAGGCCACATTTAGAAAAAAAAAATCACTGAACCAGTGAACAAATTTTAATTCTATGTCAAAAGTCCTAATGTTATTTTTTCATGATCGTAGCTGTACTAACTACATTTGAATATACATACAGCTGACCATAGTTATATTTATGCACAATTATGAAACATTTTAGTTCAGCTATACTGGAGGAGAAACTCATTTTGGTGGCCTGTTAAAGATTAATGAATTAAGGCATTCTTAAGGAGCTGCCAAGTAAGAGCTTCAATATGAATTTAAGAAATACAGCAGGGTTTTCTACACTTTATGAAGCTTATTTTCTAGTATGTGTTTAGAGATTTTTTTTAGTCTCAATTTTTTGTATAGGTATTTTATCCTTTGATAATCAAATTATATGCTTAAAAATTAGAGCTTTCTCTTTTTTAATCTGTTAATTTTACCATACTATTACTACTACCACCCCCAATTTCCTATTTTGAAAGATTAACATTAGAAATAAGGCCATTTACATACCATTCTTACCTGTAAGGGTAAGAGCGTATTACTATTGTTGTCTGTTCTGAACACATTATCTTCAATCCAAGATTTTGGAGTCAGTGATGGAGTGGAGCGAGTAAATTTCGGCGGTGCTATGACATTACCAGAAAACGGTTTCTTCAATGGAGATATCTGATTCATAGTTCCTGGAATTCCCATGTTTCCAGTTCTACGATGATCTCTGCCATGCATTGCTCCCCACGACATACTTCCAGTGCCCCAGCCACCGCTTTGATGGTTGCTCCAAGGAGATTGTTTCAGAAGAGGCTGGGGAAAATACATCTATTTAAATTATAAGCATTTAAAGAGTTTATAATTCAAATTCAAATTTAGGCCTGAGCTAAGAATTTATATGATCTTAAAAAAATGAAATATATGAAGGCAACAGAATATATCATAACTAGTTTATAAAAAGTAATAAGCTTGACATCTTGCTTATGAAAACATATTCATTTAATGCTGAGTTTTCATACTCTTGTCTACCATAAATTATAATGAATCAAGCAGATATTTCATGACACTCATTAAAATAGAACCATGAAGTTACTTTTTTTTCCCCTTTAGAGAGAACTGTATAAATGACAGATATGAAGAAAAAAATACTTTAAAATTGAAATTAAATTTGAAGATCCTTACAGATATAACCTACACTACGATCTTAAAGCAACCATGTTCCGCTAAGCACAGAACTAAAAATATGATCGTTATCAATTAAAATATACCAATCATATGAGTGAAATATCTAGACTTTAGGTTTCTAAAACAAACTGTACCACTGCAAAAGTGGATAATAACATTTGGTGTTATTCTACTACAGAGATTAAAAATGCCTTTTGAGATAGGGAAAATATAGCAAATATGTCTTTTTTTTTGCACTGCTTATTCAACTTTTAAGATATTTTATTCCGGTTTTAATGTAGTTTCTTTTAAATTTTCATAGTTTTTACTTCACTTAATTATCTATGAACTGTTAAATAATTATCTAATATTACCCATAGGTGGATACACTAAGATAAACAACTATATACTTTGATCATTCTAGTAAAGATCTTAGTAATACAAGTCTCCATGAACTTTATTCATTTCCAAAAGTAAAGTAATATTCCAAACTCTAACCAATAGCAAGAAAAGTTAAGTCATCAAAGAATGAAAAATTCACCAAGAGGCTACAACTGTAGATTTTGAAAAGTGTTAATTGCTAGCAATTTTATAGTCAATAAGCTTATAATTTAATAATTTTGTGCCAACATTTAGCCAAAGGGAGTATGGGTTGTGCACTTAACTATAAGTCAATAAGTTATTTTAAGTCAAGCACTCTTAATATTAAACCTTATTTTTTGTCTGCAAACCTGGTCTGTAGTGCCTATTATTTATTAAAAATGTTTTTTTAATGCTAATATAATCATTAATATATACTACCCTTTCCCCCTCTATGTAGTTCAAAAGGATAGCTAAGGGACCACGGACATATTCCATTCTTCAGGACCTTACTTTCATCACTGATGCAGTATTCAAAGTTCTCTTCCAGTGACCTAAAATTCCATATAACAGCTGTGACCTCTTACACTCCATTGCAAGACCCATCTTTTGACAAAGAGCAGATTATAGTTAAATATGGATCTTGGTATATGGTCTTCTAATGATATACCAAGGCCTTAAGAATACAAAAATACCTACAGATAATTTTCTGTGGCAAGTTTCCAGTTAAAAAACGAAGACCCTGACACCCAAAAGACAGTTGCTCAAGATTATGTAAATCATGGAAAAGGGGAATACTATTTCAAAATTACTATTTTCAACCCTTATAGGCCACATTCTCCTTCCTCAGGAAGAAACCAGTGATTCAACAAAAACTGTTGTTATTCTGGTTAATTTAAATAAACTGTTAACTGTTATTTTGGTTAAATTAGATAGTATTCACCTTTTTAAAAGGGTAACCCTGAAAAACTTTAACTGGGCAATGGAAAAAGTTATATGAGTACGTAAGTAGTGGTTAAGGTTCAATCTTGCTTCCCTCTCAACCTTTAATCACGAAATTGACCTTAGACAGAATGATCACTATAATAAATGCTGACTAGATCAAAAAAGAACAACAAAATACTCCTTCAATGTCAATTAACCAAACCAGCGGCCACTCAAACGTTGTTTTGAGAGGATAACAAAACAGACCTTGAATCTGAAAGGACCCGGATGAATTAAAAAAACCTGCCTGCTGTGATTTCATAATTATACTACCCACTTAAAATACACACACCCTATCATTCAAGAGAAGGTTAAGGCCACCAAAAAAAAAAAGAGAGAGAGAAAAAAGAAAAAAAGTGGAAGTGTTCTCTTCAAGGTAACACACAAATAGCAGACTCGTTTCGTTTTAAAACCTACAAAATAGTACCCAAACATTAAAAAGCACAGAAAGTAAAACCGTCTTGGAGCATCTCAGTCTTAACCATCTGACAGCTCGGGGGACCGACGCACGTCGGGAGGCAGGTGGGCAGGAGGAGCGCAGCCGGGACGCTCCTCGCCGACCCTGGTCCCGGTAGGTTGTGCGGGCGGCAACTGCCTCTCCCGCTACAGGTCTCGCCGGCCAATTAAGAATGATACAAACTCAAAAGGAAAAAAGCTTTTCCGCCCGTTCGTTCATTGGACGACGGCGAAAGGTCACGGGCTGACCACACGCACAGTCTCCGGTAATCATTCTCCTCCTTCCCGGGTTCGCTTCCCACGGCCGCTCCCCCCCCCTCCCCGAGGCCGCCGCCCGAGCCCGCTGGTCCCGCGTCCCCAACCCCAGGTCCCCCCACCCCCGAACCCCGGCCGTCTCGCCGTGTCTCCGGGGCTCGAGGAAGCCGGACGGCCGCTCACCAGGCCAGGGGGCGCCGGCCGGGCCCCGGGGTCGCCCCGTACGAGGTACGAGAGGGACGTCGCGCCCAGCCGCCCCCCGCCCCGGCGCCATTCCGCCCCTGCCCTAGACCCACCGCCACGCCGGGGCTTTCGAGGGGGCGCCCGGCCGGGGCCACTTCCAGCCGGACCCGACTCTGAAACGCCACAGCCCACGTTGGCCACAGCCCTCACGCCCCGCCAGGGTCTGGTGTCCCGAGTCCCGTCGCCCTTTTCCGCCCTCCGGGTCCTACTCAATCGGGCGAGGGGCCCTCGCAGCTGCCCCTCGGGGCCGCGCCAGGCCGAGACCGGTCTCCGGCCGGCCCCGCCCGCGGTCTCCCCAGCCTCGCGGCGCAGCCGGGCCGTCGCCCGCCGTACCTGGTGGTGGTTGTAGGAGTTCCTCTGCTGCAGGAAGGCGGCAGCGGCCGCCTGGTGCTGCTGCTGGAGCTGCGGGCTGACGGGTGACCTCCGGCTCTGAGGCTGCTGCGGCGCCGCGGGCGGCGGGGGCTGCTGCTGCTGAGGTAAATTCATGGCGGGCGGCGGTGGCGGGGGCACGGCGGCCGCCGAGAAGGGGCCCCCGAAGAAAAAACGGGTGCGGGAGGCTGAACTGCTGCTGTTGCTGCTGTTGCGGCTGGCGCTGGGCGAGCTGCGCCGGCTGGAGGAGCTGGCCGGGCGGCGGCGGCGAGCCGAACCGGCCGGGGCAGTGGAGCGGCGGCGGCGGCTTCGAGTCCGGAGGGTGGGGAAGGCGGGGAGGGCTGAACTCTTTCCTCTTCTGGCTGCTCAGCTGCTGCTGCTGCCGCTTACTGAAGTCCTGCGGGGAGGAGGTGCGGCAGCAGCAGCAGGAGGAGGCGGAGGAGGAGGGGTGGTGCAGACTCGGTTTGAAGTCCTGGGAGGGGAGGAGGTGGGTCACACCCGCGTTCGTGCCGCTGCCGGGGTGGTGGTTGGGGAGTTTCTCCGTGGCCTCCGCCCCCGAGAGTGGCCGCGCCGGCTGCTGTGTCAGCCTCAGCAGCAGTTCATCCTGCATGGTCTGCTGATGCGCCGGGAACGGGGAGGAAGAGGAAGCGGTGGCGACCGAGCTGTCCGCGCCGCCGCAGCCGAAGGGGATAGGGAAGGGGGAGGCGGCCTCCGAGAAGCCGGTGACAGGCAACGGCGGCGGCGAGAGCGGGCCGAAAGGCGTGGTGGAGGGTGACGGGGCGGCGGCCGCCGCGGCTCCAGCGGCGTAGGGACGGTACGCCCCGCCGCTGAACAGGGACCCGGGACTGCTGCTTCGGAGCCGGGCGGTTTGCAGCACCCCAAACCCTAAGTCCCTCATTTATCAGGCCGGCGGCAGCGGGAGGAGACGCACCCCGTCCGCTGCCCCGCCTAAGAAGCCGCCGGATCTGGGGCGGTGCGGCCTTGGTGGAAGGAGGGGGAGTCAGTGAGAGAGGGACACCGTGACTGAGCCAGGGGCACCTACTTCGGCCCCGCCACCCCTCGCGGCAATGACCGCCACCTCCCGAGACCTGCTCGGGCGCAGCCGCCGCCGCCGCCGCCCTGGCCGCTTAAGAACCCCGGAACGTGCGTCAGCGCCACCTCACAATCGCACCGCCCCCCGCGGTGCGCCCCGGCACGCGCGGGCTCGACGCCGCGGCGCCCCCGCTGCCCCGCCCCCGTCCCGCCCCTTATTAATATGCAGGCTCGGCCGGGGGCGCGCGAGCGCTCTTGGGAGGGCGGGAGAGCGCGGGAGCGAGCGGCGCGTCTCCTCGGGCTTCCCCTGCTCCCGGGGAAAGGAGAGGCCGGTTGAGCCGGTGGGCGGCCGAAGAGGCCTGTGCGCCCGGCGCGCGCGCACGAGGGCGAGCACGCGCGGGGGGCGCGGACGGTTACTGGGCAACCGCCCCTCCGGGCTCGGGGGTCCTCGCTGAACCTGCAGCAGGTTGCACGCGGTACTTTCCTCCCGTCCAGTCGCCCTCGGGGCCCTGCCTCCTTGTCACCTCCGCTTCGTCTTCAGTCATAGGAGCCTTGGTCGCAGGGACAGGGGCTGCCCTAGGCGGCGCTGGCCCGCCGGGGAAACTGAGGCCAGTTAGTGGCTTTCAGTGTCGGCGGCCGCTCGTGTCCCGCAGCGCGAGGGAGCGGGGACCCGGCCCCTGCTGCCCTCCGGGCTGTGCGCGGGAGGCCTCTGGCCGACCCGCCTGTGCGGGGCTCCGCCATCCTTGCTGACTGCGGAGCGCGTCGCCCACGCCTCTGGCCCCACCATGGCCCAGACTCTCAGCCCTCCTCGTCGCCCTAGAAAGCACCTCCTTTTCGCTCCGGTTTCTGTTTTTAGCCTCTCGTGCCGAGTACTGTTATCCACCCTCCCGCAGCCGCGTGAAAGTATTTTCTGTAGGGTAAACACGAAGGCCCGGCCATATACCATACATTTTCACTTAAGTAGTGAGGAACAAAGTCCCTGGAACCCACCGCGGCTCCGTGCGGTTATTTACACACAGACATGCATATAATAGGTTCCGAGGCGAGCTCCCTTGGTAACCCTGGGCCCGCTCCAAGTCCTCCTGTTTCAGAAAGCGTTTCGTGTGTTGCCGTCGGGACTGCAGTGGGTGGGATTCCTCCCCACCACATTCATTCTGGCATCCCCGCCCCTTTCCCCTAGGGAGACTCTAATTTAAACATTTCCGAAGCTTTATGAATTTCCAAGGGAGAAAGATTTCTCACATCAGGGGGGAAAAGGAGGTTCTGACTCAGCAACAGACTTGTTGAGACTTGCAAAATGGAAGGGGAGAGAGAGCTTTCCATGGTAGAGCTCTTGTTGGAAGCAACAGAAGAGGAACTAAACCTGTGTATTTCCTAAAGAAACATTTTACATAGAGAAAAAAATATATATATGAGGGTCTAGGTAAAGGAATAGCAGAGGGATCCATACTAGTAAGATATGGATTTCATGTTCCTGTTTTGCAATTTTAACTTTTTCTTGGCGTTTAGAGAAGTGAAACTATTGAAAGAATCCTGGAATACAGGCTAATAATCTCAAAAGCAATTGAAAATGGGTTCAGATTCTATTTGATTTGGATTTACAACTGAACTAAAATTAAATAGTGTTATAAATGAGCACACTCTTACTGATGTAGGCAAGAGTGTACACTTTTATGAGTCCTCATTCTCTATTAGTTAAATTTCATCCCCTTTTTACTTTGCTTTTGTTACTTCAGTGTTTCAAATTTATATAAATCAGAATAAATACAGAAGAAAGAGAAAAACATTGCAAGGGGAAAATATATTCCCTGTATAATATTTATGTTTAATATCCTGTCTAATAAACTAAGTTTGACATTGCCTTTAAATAAGGAAAAGGTACTTTTTAAAAACAAGTCATAATCGTTTAGAAATCAGTGGGTACATAGAAAATTGGTTTGAGTTAATAATCTCAAAACCATTTTTAACAATCAAGCAAAATATAATACTGGAGAATTCCTTTTTTATTCTAAATTACAATGTCTAGAAGATAACCTGAGCTCTTTAGAATTAAAAATATAAATGGCCATTTTCACAGCACCTATTGACGTATTACTATTATTCATTAACCTATTTTGCACGGAAAATATTCAGCAACTGAGGCATATAAAGTATTGAAATGAAGAATTTTATTTCTAAGTGAAGTTATATTTGATTGGACTCATTTGCAGATCCAATGACAAATCTTGAAAATGTAGGCACGAAAGTTAGCTCAATCATCCATTAAAATTGCAGTTAGTGCAATGTAAGAAGAGAGAGCATACGTTTAAAAGCTAAATGGTGCCATTCTGGGCTGAAGTTTGAATAAAAACAAGATTTCTTAGTGTGCTGAGACTGGTTTTGTTTTAGAGCATTTAGAGCTCTCCAAAAAGGAAAAAGCCATCAAGTTTGGTATTGTGTAATAAGGTCAAACTCCATATTAAGTACACTAAATTCTGAAGTTCCACTGCCAGATCCTCTACTCACTGCTTTAACATCTGAGAGAGTGTTGTGAGGGTCCTGCTTTTTATAGCAAAGAAAGTTATATTATGAAATCTAAAACTTTTAAGCTGGTGAGTGTCCCATCATTGAAAATATTCCAACATAAAGGTTTCCTATAGTGGAGGTAGGAGTGGGTGGGAGAAGAGGGGTTGTGGACCTCTAGCAGGTCTAAAGCCAAGTTCTTATGAATCTATATTCTAATCATATTTACATGAAAATGTTAATTGTATGGCCAGTAACTCGTTCCCTGAGTTTAATTTGACTGTCCCTTGTTCATTTCCTCCCACTGCCCTGGGCCAGTGTGTTTAAAAATATTTTGCTGCAACCCAGGACACACACATACACCTGAAATAAAGCTTTTATTAAGCAATTCTTACTCTTGATACATGCAACAAGCTCTTTTAAAATTTTACTTTTTAAAAGAATTGTTTTTTAAAAGAATTGATCACTGAATTGATCTCAAATCACTAAGCTGATTTTAAGACACATTTAGGTCATGAGCTGAAATTGAAGAACACTGTCATAGAAGACTATTTCACACTTTCTCTATCTTAAAGCCTCCTCACACCTTCTTCTGTCCTCACTCTCAGCTGCTGAGCTGGCTTTCTATTTCACTGAGAAACTAGAAGCAGTTAAAATCTTCCCCAGGTCCTCACGACTCCCTTTTCTAGTCACTGCCTCTGTCCCTGTACACCTCACCTTCCTTCCTGGTATGTGGAAGGCCTGTCCATGCCCCACCTTCCCGTCTAAGGCCAGCCCCTCTGCCGGTACACCAGCTCCTCCTCCCACTTGCTCAGGACACAGCTTCATAGACACTCCAAATTTAACAGGCCCCAAATTGAACTCCCCACCTTGTTAATTCCCATCTGGGTAAGTACCACTCCATTGCTGTAGTTGCTTAGGCCAAAAACCTTGGAGTCGTTCTTGACTTCTATTTTTGTTACAGGATATCCAAGCCATCATTACATACTGCTTTGTCCTACCTTTAATTTATAACCAGAATCCAACTACCTCTCACCACTCCCACCTCAAGCAACCTGGCCCAGGCCACCATTTCTTCTGCCCTGGATTGTTGCTCTCAACTCCTAACTAGTTTCCCAGCTTCTGATCTTGTCTACAGTCTATTCTCCATGAAGCAGCTGGAATGCTCCTTTCAGACAGATCACATCATCTCCTCTGATGAAATACTTATACTTATCAGAATAAAAGTCAAAACATTTTCAGTAACCGAAAGGTTCTTCATGTTTGCCTCCTGCCCCTACTAATCCCTCTGACAACTTCCACCCCACAATAGAATGCTTATTTCTTTAATGTGCAAGGCCAAGTCGGCCCCAGGGGCTTTGCTCGTGCAATTCCCATTGTCTGGAATGCTTGTCCTCCTCAATACCAACAGGGCTCACTCTATCAGTTTTCTCATCTCTCTCTCTCACTTCTTTTAGGTCTCTGCTTAAGCTCACTCTTCTCAGTGATATCTTTCCTGCCCGCCATTGTAAAACAGCAGCACCCTCCCTCCATTCCAGCCTCCTTCTCCCCCTGTAGGTGGTTTGATTTTTCTCCATCTGGCCCACTATGTACTTAAATTGTTTATCTGTCCTCCCTATTAGTTCACAAGCTGCATAAGGGAAGATACATTGTTTTGTTCACAGTTGCATCCTCAGCACCTAGAACAATCCTGGCACACAGTAGGCACCCAAGAGTTGTCAAATGCATGCACTGAATGAAGGCATCGTGGAATTAACAAATAGCAGTTTTAAGAACTAATAGCTATAAATATACTGTAGTAATATGAGAGTCCATTTATCAGTTGCTTGTTTGTTGGCAAGAGCTATCCAAACACCACCCAGATGCTCTTAGGAATTATAAGCAAGGCAAGATAGTTACAGGCATTGACAGGATATGTGAGTGAGGACAGACAGGGCAGCTCAGGATTTTAACACAAGGGAATAGATAAACCTGGACTCCAAGAGGCAAGACTTCTGTCTTAGGAACGTGGAGAAGGACGTAGCCTCCAGCACAGGGATTCATTACAGGAACTTGAGCAAAGACAGGGAATCAAGACTCCAGCTCATAGAAACAGTGAACCAGTTTAGGCAGCATGGCAATGAGGCCAATTTGATGCTGAGCCTCCATGATGCTGGTTTCTTATTGCTGCCCAGCCTGTGAATGTGTCTGACCCCACAGGATGGGAAAGGATTAGTCATTAGGTGGGAGCTCATTAGTCTTGTCTTTGGGTTGGAGGAAAAAATAGAACTTAAGGTCTAGATTGACCCTGTCCAACTTCAGGGTGCTTTATTGACACAGTATCCCAGTGTAACACCATCTTCAATTACTTCTGGTTCTTCCTCCACTTTTCTAAACCTTCCTTCATTCTCTCCTCTACCTTCCTCTCTCTTTACATATCCCTTTTATGTTGGAGTTCCTTAGCTTATATTCTTGGTCTTCTTCTCTACTTCTACATATTCTTTCTAAGTGACCTTATCCACTATCATGTGTTCACATATCATCTGTCTCAGACCCATGAATTCAATGTGTCCATACCTGAACTTACCGTCTTCTCCCAAACCCACTCCTCCTCTTTGCTCCCTATCTGGCCGATGTCATCATCACAGAACCAGTTTCTCAAGCTGGAAACTTGTTATCCTCTTCTTCCCTCTCTCACCCTCCAAAAACAATTGCTTACTATACTCTGTCAGTTCTGCTGCAGAAATGTTTCTCAAAGGTAGACCCCTTAGCCCTTTCTCTTACCCAAGTCTTAGCTCTGGATTTTTTCTCTGTCCTGCTCTAGTGCACAGCCTCTTAGCTGGCTTCCCTACCAGTTCCTCTTCTGAATCTCTTCCCTTTAATAGTCCCAAAAAAACAACTATGATCCTGTTACACTGTCCTATCAATAATCACTCTCTAGCTTCCACAGTATCAAGTCCAAACTTGCTAGTAGACAGGACCCTTCAGAACTTATTTGCAACTTGCCACTTTGCCTTTATCACCTGTCACTCTCCATATTACCAGATTCTCTGAATCAGCCATGTCATTTCATAATTCTGGGCCTTTGCATATGATGTTTCTAGTTCCTGGAATGCCTCTTTCCATCAGCTAATGCTTCCTTTCCTTTCAAGACCCAGTCCAAATGCCATAGCCTTTCCTGACTCCCCCTGGACAGTGAGTTGAGGCCTGTTCTACACTCTTAACATTGTCGTAATAATTTTTTTTACTGTTATAACGTGTCATATGGACATAACAAGGAAACAATTATGTTTCCTTGGCTATCTTCCCTTTTAGACTGTGGTTTTCTTTATGTATCTCTGCATCTTTCTTGCCTGCCACAGTACCTGGAACATGGTTCCCAATAAATTTTTATTGATTATTAATTGCCCAATTAATGCTGTAGGAAGGATGAAAGGAATGAGAGAAAGAAGAAAGGAAGGCAAAGAAGAGGGAGGGAGGGAAGGAGGAAAGTGTTTCCAAAGCACACTTAAAAGGAGATGTACCATTTTCTAGAAAACTGTAGCATTATTGAGTTATGGTTGCTGGAGGAACAAAAAATAAAACAAACAGATCATAACGAATAACAAAAAAAAACTCACTTCCCTTCCCAGCATTTTCTTTGATAATACTAAACTGAAAGCTCCATTCTTGTTATTACAATCTTCATTCTGCTTACTCTGCCATTCCATTTTGACAAAGGAAAGTATCTAGAATCTTCCCCTGATGATAAAGTGTAGCCCCCAAACACAATAAAAGGTTTTCCAGATGGTGTTACCCTTTTTGAAGCCTGGGAGATTTGTCATTCAACTCCAGTGTTCCCGTATAGGGAAGAAGCCTTCAGTCTCTCCAGTAATTCCTGCCATGATGCTATTGGGCTACTTATGTAGACTGACTTAATTGTTCCATTCTCACCTTTTATCTTTAGGACTAGTCAACTTGATTAGATTACAAATCGTTGGAGACAGTGGCCTTATATATTTATTTTCCTAGTTCTTCTTGATTCTTTTATGTATCCATTAACTATCGAGTGCTTACTATGTGCCAGACACTGCCAGGCACTGGGGATACAGCTATGAACAAAACAGAAGACACATATATTATTCTGTGCATAGTCAGAGATACTGTAAATAAATGTTTGCTGTTGATACTAGTTATGATAATTCCCAGCCCTAATTATCTTGACAGATTCATGAACAGTGAGATTCGAGGCTGAAACTGACCTACTAAATTGGAGTCCTACATGCTGCAACATCGCCTTGCTAGTCTGGTCATGGGTGGAGACCTGGGATGCATGTGGGATATAGAGGTAAGGAAAATTCATCAAGAAGGCAGAAGAAACCACACACTGAAACACATTGTAGTGCTGGCTTGCAATGAGATTTTCATTTGTTTTCTCCCATACTTGTCACAATATATTTTGTGAGTAGATAAAGCAAAAGTAAATAATATTTCTATTTTACAGTTGGAAAACCAAAACCCAGGAACAAAATAATTTGCCACAGGTAGTTTCCATAGCCTGGGCTTAATGCCTCCATCTCCCCATTTCTCGGTCTCCTGCTTCATTACTTGGACATAAGGCTATCACCTAAAATACGCAACATATTTGAGCAAAACAGAGCTACGGTGACAAGCCCTAAAAACACTACGGTGACAAGCCCTAAAAACACTGACAAGCCCTAAAAACAAATATGTAAACATATTTGAGCAAAACAGAGTTACGGTGACAAGCCCTAAAAACACTGGTGGCTAGTCTACCAAAGGATAAAGGATGGAAAGGATAACCCTTGAAGCATTCTCAGTAACACCTAACTAAATGAATAACAATTGGCAGTAGTGACTCAGAGTGAAAGCATCTTATTTTCAAAATTCATATCCCATGAAAATTCAGAAATAGTCCTCAAATGTGCTTACTCATTCTTCTCCTATTAGAAGAATGAGGTCTGACAGTATATATTTGATATACTGCATTTAACTCTTTTCTTTCATATTCTGGAAAGCTAAGTCTTTTTATTGATAAATTATTCTATGCAGAGAAAAGTGAAGATGCATTTTGACTAAATACTTAGCCTTTATATAGATGAAGGGTGTTACATCTATCAAATTTGATCTTAGAAGATTAAAATTTGTAAATGTTTATTTTAGAGACTATGAATGTTCAATAAAAAAGAAAAAAAGGAGGTTTACTTGGTAGGAGGCATTGATATAAGCCTTTGTGCAAAGGCTGATTAAGTGTAACGACGGTGGATGGAAAGCTTTCTGAAGAAAGGGGGTGGTTTGATTTTAGACCAGATTTGTACATCAACCTGATTGCTATCAATTTACTTTTACCCACTGTCTACTTTTTGTCTACATAGTAGTCTAGGAGTTTATGTCGCCTTGCTTCCAAGCTTCATTTATAAAGTGTACATCATTGTATTAAGTTTGCAGACCATATTCCATAACAATACAAAGAAAAATAGATGTCAATTTTCAATAGAAAAATTATAGGTAAACTTTTATGAAAAAAACTTTAGAAGATTTTCATAAAGGCATAAATCATTCATATGAAAATGCTTATGTTTCAGGCTGCTCCATATTTAACTCACATTAAGGGACATGGAGGAGGGGTATGTTGGACACAGTGGGGCCTATGGAGTCAGAGACCTGACGTTTAGTCCCAAGTCTTTCTGTTACTGTGTAACTTCAGCAGTTAAGCCTTGGGAACCTCAATTTTCTCATCTTTGAAGTGAAGGAAGCAATGACCGTCATCTGTGAAGTGGGAATTGTGAAGATGATTAGCAATATTTTATTATTTTTTTTTTTAATTTTTTTGTGAAAAAGTTGTACTAAGTGAAATCCCCACCAGCAATATCAGACTCTGTAGGATTCCCCATATGCACACCCACACTGGAAATTCTCAGTAGTTTATTGTTTGTTTGTTTTTAACATCTTTATTGGAGTATAATTGCTTTACAATGGTGTGTTAGTATCTGCTTTATAACAAAGTGAATCAGTTATATATATACATATGTCCCCATATCTCTTCCCTCTTGCATCTCCCTCCCTCCTACCCTCCCTATCCCACCCCTCTAGGTGGTCACAAACCACCGAGCTGATCTCCCTGTGCTATGCGGCTGCTTCCCACTAGCTATCTATTTTACATTTGGTAGTGTATAACACATTTTTCTCAAGTGCTCATGGAACATTCTCCAGGATAGATCATATCTTGGGTCGCAAATCAAGCCTTGGTAAATTTAAGCAATATTTTAAATGGAGAGTAGTACACTGGTAGTCCTGTGGGGGGCAGGGGGGGTTGATAACAAAAACAAAAAATTACCAAAAACATGCAAATGGATGGTGGTAATGGTAGTAAAATCCCATTAACAGAAATGGAAGGATAAGTCCAAATGAAAAATGGAAAAGTTGAGGAGGCTAAATTCTTCCTACATTTGAAAGGAAGAAAGAAATTCTAAAAGTTAAATATCTTCAATGACTATTTAATCTCTAAGGAAAACCAGTGATGTAAACAGGGCAAACTCAGCCTTTACGGGCAGAACTGAATTCCAATACTAGTTCTGACACCTACAGGGTGGAGTGTGTTAACCTGGGCAGGTTAACCATTGTCAGTCTGTTTTCTCCTCTGATAAATAACATGAAAAATACCTAACGCCATGAGAGCACTGGTCTTGAAACTAGGATCCATCCGGATCATCTCAGTCCAATGAAATATATTGTGAGCTACAAATGCAGGCTACATATATAATGTGAAAACTCTTAGAAGCCACACTGAAAAAAAGAAAAGAAGTGGGTGAAGTTAACTTGAGTAATATATTTTTTAACTCAGTATATGCAAAATATTATTTCATCATGTAATCGATATAGAAGTTATTACTGAATTTGCAGCATCTATTGAGATCATTGTGGTTTATTCTGTTAATATAATGTATTGCACTGATTGAGTTTCAAATGTTAAACCAATCATTCATTCATATATATATATA
>NW_020172818.1:6604695-6643250 GCF_003031525.2 Neophocaena asiaeorientalis asiaeorientalis
AATATATATATATATATATATATATATTGCTGGATTTGGATTGCTAGTATTTTGTTGAGGATATTTACATCTGTATTTGTAGGGACTATTGATCTGTAGCTTTCTTTTCTTATCATGTCTTTGTCCTGTTTTGGTCTTAAGGTAATACTGGTCTCATAGAATGCGTTGGGAAGTGTTCCTTCCCCTTCTAAATCTTTGTAAGAGTGTCTGAAGGATTGACATTAATTCTTTTTTAAACGTGTGGTAGAATTCACTAGTGAAGCCACCTAGACCTAGACTTTTCTTTGTGCGAAGATTTAAAATTGCTAATGAAATATCTTTACTTGTTTTAAGTCTATTTGGATTTTTAATTTTTTCAGTTTCAGTTGTTTGTGTTTTTCTAGGAATTTATCCATTTCACCTGGGTTATCTAATTTGATGTCATATGATTATTCATAGTATTCCCTTACAATCCTTTTTAGTTCTGTGAGGTTAGTACTGAGGTCCCCTCTTTTATTCCTGATTTCGGTAATCTGGGTCCTTACTTTTTTTTCTTGGCCAGGCTAGTTGAAGTTTAATTTTGTTGATCTTTTTCAAATCACTAACTTTTGATTTCATTGATGTTCACTATTATTTTTATTCTTTATTTTATTTATTTGTGATCTAATCTTTATTATTTTCTTCCTTCTGCTTGCTTGTTTTAGCTTATTCTTCTTTTTCTAGTTTCTTAAGGTAGAAGTTCAGGTTATCAATTTGAGATCTTTATTCCTCTTATACTTATAGGCATTATAGCTATAAGTTTCCCTCTGACTGCTGTTTGAGCTGCATCTCATGAGTTTTGGTATGTGTGGTTTTATTTTCATTTATCTCAAATTATTTTGTAATTTGCATTGTGATTTCTTCTTTGACTCAATTGTTATTTAGGAGAGTTTTATTTAATTTTCACATATCTGTGAATTTCTCAAATTTCCTTCTATTATTATGACTTTTCATTTCATTCCATTGTGGTCAAAGAACACTGTATAATTTAAATACTTTTAAATTTATTGAGGTTTGTTTTATGGCCTCCTAACATATACTCCTAACATATCCTGGAAAATGTTCCATATGCACTTGAGAAGAATGTATATTCTGCTTGTTGTTGATTGGAGTGTTCTGTAGAAGTCTGTTATATTTAGTTGGTTTACAGTGTTTACGTTTTCCGTTTCCTTGTTGATCTGCCTGGTTGTTCTACCCATTGTTGAAAGTGAGGTGTTGAAGTTTTCAAATATTATTGTTGAATTGTCTATATCACTTTTTAATGTATGTATTTTACGTCATGTTTTGGGGCACTCTCTCGTTAGATGCATTATGCTTATATTTATTTTGTCTTCATGACGGACTGACCCTTTTATTATTATGTCCTTTTTTGTCACTAGTAACAAAATTTGTCTCTAAGTCTATTTTGCCTTATACTACTGTAGCCACTTCAGCTCTATTTTGGATACTCTTTGTATGGGATATATTTTTCAATCCTTTTACTTTCAACTTATTGTGTCTTTGAATCAATTATGTCTCTTGTGATGGCATGTAGTTGGACCACGTTTGCTTCATTTGACCATTCTCTGGCTTTTGACTGCACAGAGACACACATTCTTATTAGAGGAATGATATTATCATTATTTCATAAACTGTATACTCATTGCTTTATTACAGATTTGATACTGAGAGCTAACATATTGCTTTACCTTTTTTTATAATTTATGAAAATGGATTAATTATTCATATTAGATCTATATTATTTTAACCTTGACTACTTTTTATAATCTGTCTTACAGGATTCATTTTGCAACTTATTTCTCATTGTTTTTATAATGTTTCTTGCAATGCTTATTAACATATGTATTTGAATTGAAATAATAAAAGCGAAATTTTTCTGAAAGTGTAATTCGGCTTATTGTTTGCCATGGATATTTTTGTAAATTGACCTAAATATACAGCTCCACAGTTTTGATATAATATATATGTATAAAATCCAGGAAGAAAGTATAGTGGAAATGTGAGTTGAAATAGACAAAGAAAAGGCCTAAAATTTCCAAATATTACAAAATAGTTTTTCATATATTTTTAAATAGCTGGTCTTGAGTATTAAATTATTATAATATTCAAATTTCATTTAATACATTTAAAATGATATAGTAATTATATTTAAAGTGACAATATTAAATATATATTGAAAATTATATCCTTTGTGACAATGTAAACTTATGATAAAAAATTTAGATACCTTAAAATGTACAAGACATTTAAAACTGTTCAAAAATACATGATATTGTTTAAATGTTCAAAATGTCTTCGGGTGATTCTCGAGGAAAAATGTTTGAAGACCAGGTCAAAGAACAAAGGCACTCTAAATTCATCACCTCTGGTTGCCTTTTTTACTTCTATATTCCCAGTGCCAATCACATCTCCATGACTGAGTGACTGAATGAATGTCCTGAATGGATAACATTACAAATTACACACTTGCTGCCTAGAGAAAGGATGACCCTGGAGGTGGATTTTTCCCTCTCTAGGCTAGATAATTATTAGTTGGTAGGTAGAGAGAGCGGGGTCCTGATGGAAATGAGGAAAGGATACCTACACTCCTGACTTGATAAGACAGCCTTGGGTGAGTAACTTTACCCTTGTCAGACTCCAGCAAAATGAGAGAAAGATTGATACCTAGACTTAAGGGAACTCAATGAAGTATTATATTGAGATCCATTTATAACAATTATCTTGAATTCTATAAGCATTTTCTGAGAATCTACTTTTCCATCACTGCTAGGCACTGGGCATGCAAGGAAGAAGACAGAGTATAAAGAAGTCTACTGAAGCAGGATAAGTGGTGTAAGAGAAACATTAATTTATAGGTTGAATTATTTGAAATTACTGTTATTTGGCCATTTTTGGCCTACCAAAAATAAGGTAAATCATATGGTTCAATCTACACGGTATGTGTAAATCTAGGATAAAGAGCAAGAAATCCTGAGGGATTCTGGTTAATCAGGGAAAGCAATATGTAGTCATTGACATTTGAGCTGGACATTGAAGGATGAAAAAGAAGGATGGTGGGTGGATAGCTGGCAGATAGGATATCTGAGATAACAGGATCAAAACAAGAGCAAGAGTAGAGAGAATTAGAAGGTACATGTGTGTTCTGGAAAGGTACATTGGGTTTCCTTTTTGTTGAGGCCTGAGAACTGTGAATAAAATAGAAAGGAGCCCGAGATTTGAGTTAAGAGTCCTGTAGGCCTAAGAAAATGCTGTTGAGTCAGTAATGGGAAGCCACTGAAGGCTTACCACAGGGAGTACTGTGAACAGATATAAGCTTTAGAATAACTCAGGTGGGTGAATGGGGAATGAGTGATGGGTAGGGAGGTTGAGACTGGAGGCCCAGAGATGCATAGGAAGCTCCTGCAACGTCAAGATGAACGCAGTAGATGTGTGTATGGGTTGAGAAATGGGGCATGCTTCTCAGACAAATTTATCATGGTTTGGTCATTGATTAGGTTGAGAGATTAGTTGTAAGAGGTATAGGTTCAGGAGTGGAGGAAGGGAGTAAGCTACTTGGGGATATCCTGCAGTGAGGGTAGAGTTCTGCGCTATGGGTCTTAGCTCTGAAAGTAGATGCAGTTATCAGGGGAATTTGCCTAGGAAGAACAGGGAAACAGAGGAAGGCAGAAGGACAGAACAGGGGATTAGGAATGGATCTGTGCCCTGTGCTTAACCACATTTTATCTTCATCACAACACTTGTTTACCTCAGTGTCTACCCTTCGCACATCTGTGAGACCTCCAAAGGTGGGAATTAGACCTTGTCTATTCTTCAGCATTCTCAAAGCTCATACATAGTCAAGGAATAGATACTTAAAAAAGTCCTTGCTATTTAGCACAGGGAGCTCTACTCAATATTCTATAATAACCTATATGGGAAAAGAATCTGAAAAAGAATGGTTATATGCATATGTATAACTGAATAATTTTGCTGTACACCTGAAACTAACATAACATTGTAAATCAACTATAATATAAAATAAAAACTAAATTTAAAAATGTCCTTGCTGAATCAAATCTTAACGTTTTATGGAATGTTTTCTAGGTTCTTGTCATTAAGTGCCATACAGGTGTCCTTCCATTTCATATTTCACAGATGGGGAAACAGAAGCATGCACTTGTTCAAGGTCACAATTAGTGGGTGGGAGCCTGGATTTGAACTCAGGCAGTCTAACACCAGAGGCTGCTGGCACAAAACTCCCATGCATGCTCTGGAATGAATAGTCAGAGTGACATCCGTTTGTCACTTTACAGTTTAGGGTTGCTCTCATAGTCAGTTCTAATATCCTCAAAGTAACTTGCTGAGATGGAGGGAGGGGAAAATCTTATTATTGAATAAATGAAAGTTAAGTGAATTCATGAGGAAACACAGCTAGTAAGTGGCAAAACCACGCAAAGCCACCATCTTCTGAGTTACAGACCTGTGTTCCATTTCAGTCTTGTTTCCTGTGAGTCCAGTTGTCTGTCTTACTGCTCAAGAAGATAGAATGCATCAGCAAGTGGCTGGAGAGGCGGGCTGTGGAAGAAGCAGGAATACCTCTTGACTAGCTGGACATGTTTCCTTGAGGGATTTAGAAACTTCATTCTGGTAAGACTATAAGGTGTTTGTGGGTCAGACTTACTTGTGAAAGCTAATGTGAATGTGAATACGAATAGTCTCTTTTATTAGTAATCATGAATGCTCAATATTTAGGCACAACCCACATGTAAACAAATGATTGGTTTGTTGATTTTAGATGTAAATGAAAAGTAATCTATTGACTTATCTATTCACCATTGCTGGGGACATAAACTGGAATCTGTCCTTAGGCATAATGTCAGGGATCCCTCTACAGTCTAACCATCCCAGCCTCTTTAGAGGCCTCTATGGTTCATTTACTAAGGAGGATAAAATTTGCCCTCTTAATAGGAGAATGGAAAAGAGAACGATGGATATTGAATTTCTATAGGCGTTTGTCTAACCTAATCCCCTACCACACATAGACTCTTCTTTGATGGCTGGTCTCCTTAAATAGGAGAGACTCATGAAAGATTTCAAAGGAACTGAAAACGAGATTGATAATAAGCTTCATACTTGTGTTCAGCTCATTTCAGTTTAGAAAAAGAAAAGTGTCGGTGCCTCTGACAGATACTACCTTGTTTGAATTTTATGAGTCCTAGGCAAGGTTGGCCTGTCATTTCTCTGCCATTATACAAGATTGGTTTTCTTGCCAAGTTTCACCATTGCTAATATAGACTCTGAAGCAGCAAATACCACAGAGGATTCGTTGATGAGACATCTTCTGTTTTGTAAGTAGACGTGTTTATTTATACAGAAGGTAAAAGTATATCCTCAGTGTGACCAATATATTTAGTTCCTTAACTTCTAAAATAAGCACTGTTTTGATAATTATAACAGAAGCACCTACATTTTTCCTGTTTAAAGAAGAGACTAAATTAGTAGTTCTTGTCTATAGTATTAACTAACATATAATATTAACTATTAATTTATAATAAATATAAATGTGTATTTAGGACTCTCTACATGCAATGTGATATTCTAAATATTTAATCCACTTTACAACTCTATGATAAATACTATTATTGTTTTCATATTAAAGGCAAGTAAACTGAGGCACAGGACTGTTAAGCATCTGGCTTAAAACTGCAGAGCTAATGATAGAGCCAGAATCCCAGGGGTCCTGATATTAACTGTGCTAAAATGTTGTGAGTCTAATGACTTTGTCTCCACAAAACTGGAAAAGACTTCTGAGAAGTGGTGGGACATTATAAAAATCTACTAAAGATGGGAGCAAATTTAGAAAACGGAGAGCTAGAGAACTTACAAAGTTTGTAAATGAACGCTCTCTTGTATAGCTTTGAGGGATTCTTCTCCCACGTCTCTCTGACCTTAGGGTTTCAATGAAATCTTGAGCAGGGTCTCTCGATGTAGCAGAGGCATGATGATGTCTTAGGTTTATGAGAAGCTGATGGCTTTGTGCTAGCATGGTTTTCCTGTTGGTCTTACTGAAACCAGCAACCATAGATTCCAACTGCTTCATTCGTGCTCACTGATGATGCCCCTCTTCTCAGTCAAACACCATACAAATGGATACCATTCCTTCATTGTTCCCTTTCTCCCTTCCTTCCATTCTCTAGGTCAATGAAATTAGTTAAACGAGCCTGATTCTGTGCCAGGGGTTGATGATTAAATAAACACATATGTAAATAAAATAAGACAATTGTTCCTGACCTTTAAAAAGACTCAAATGTGGCTTTAAAAATGGCCATCTGGGGAATTCCCTCATGATCCAGTGGTTAGGACTCAGTGCTTTCACTGCCAGGGCCCAGGTTTGATCCCTGGTCAGGGAGCTAAGATCCTTCATGCCACTCAGTGTGGCCAAATAAAAAAAAAAAAAAAATTGAAAATGCCGTCTGTTCATAATATAAGTAGGTACAAAAGAGGGAATGCTTACCTCCACCTGGGGTGTTGGGAAAGGCTTCATAGAAGAAGAGGTTAGTACTTGAATTGAGTTTTAAAAGATGTGTAGGTTGGGGGTGGGATGGTCAGAGGAAAATGAGAAGAGCATTCCAGGAAGAGGAATCATCAGTAAGAGTAGCAAAGGATTGGAGGAGGAAACAGTAGGACTTGAAGAAAGTGAAGGGAAGATTTCCTGGATGGGGCAAGGGTGTGGGGTGAGGCCATTAGAATAAGGCTGGAGAAGTAGGCAAGGGCCAGACCAGGTATGACAAAGAAAGGAAAATCACTGAAAAATCCACCTCCAGGACCTAAACCCAACACAACACATGTATATGGTGATCTTGTTTTAAAAATTCCCTGCAGTTCATCAGATAATATTTGAACTTCAGGGCTTCAGGGATAGTGGATAGTTTTATTAACATATTCTGTGGTATTTTATACACGTCCTGGCTAGATTAACACATCATCTTCTATAAGGAGAGTAGCTAGTGTGAACTTAAGATCAGTTTGATCTTTGATATAAGGTGTAAAGAATTTTTAAAATAATCACCCCAGAGCTTTTGTATAACACCTGTTTTCAGTTCTAATTTAATGCAAAATATGTTACTAAGATTCAATATTAATGCCAGCATTATTTCATTCCAAATATTTCCATCCAAGTACTCTTTTTAAAACCGATACATAGTGCTTACTATATGCCAGGCGTTGTTCTAAGCATTTTACAAATATTAAATCATCCAATGGTCTAACAACACAATAAGAGGTAGGTACTGTCATTATCGCTATTTTACAAATGAGGAAACAGTAGTTGAGTAACTTGCCTGAAGTTGCAAAGCTGGTAAGTGGTGGAGCTGGGAGTTGAGTGCAGGCATCTTACTTCAGAGATGCTAGACCATGTCTTTGTTTTTAATTATCATTTATCTACTCTTTCAACTTACTTTTTTTCCAAACTAAATTATTAGACAGGTTTTGAAGTTCTTTTGGTCACTTGTTTAACTGGCATCACACTATATTTTATAAACATTTCAATACAAAGATTACATTTTCATATATTATATACGACATTTATTTTTAGGTTATAGTTCTTGACTCTGGCTACACGTTAGAATTATCTAGGGAGCTGTTTTTTAAAAAAAATATATTGTTGGCCTGAGACGTACCTCCAAGAGATTCTGATTTAATTGGTTTGGGTGAAGCCTGGACATAGTATTTTAAAAACTCCCCAGGTGATTCTAATGTCATCCAAGGTTGAGAACCACTGATATAGATGGATCATTTATTGATTACTTTAGGCACTATGCTACGTATTTTAAACATCATTTTTAACATTTCACTTGACAACCTGATTAGGTAGGTATTATAATTATTGGTGTTTTACAGATGAGGACACTGAGGAACCAGGAGGTTATATAATTTGTCCAAGATCACACAGCTAGTAAATAGCAGAGACAGGATGTATGAGGTAAAACCACATTTTCTTAATCATAATGTGGTTGAGCATCCCATAGCATAAAAATAATTAATATACTGTATCATAAATTAGTTGATCAGCATTCTGGAATCTATTTTTATTAATTAATTAATTTATTTTTGCTGTGTTGGGTCTTCGTTTCTGTTCAAGGGCTTTCTCTAGTTGTGGCAACTGGGGGCCACTCTTCATCACGATGCACAGGCCTCTCACTATCGCAGCCTCTCTTGTTGCGGAGCACAGGCTCCAGATGCGCAGGCTCAGTAGTTGTGGCTCACGGGCCTATTTGCTCCACGGCATGTGGGATCCTCCCAGACCAGGGCTCGAACCCGTGTCCCCTGCATTGGCAGGCAGATTCTCAACCACTGCGCCACCAGGGAAGCCCTGGAATCTATTTATTTTATATGTAGGTGTTAAGATGCTGAAAAATTTTTAAATTTAACTGCCTTTCCATTCAGTTTCTTAAAAATACTTTTCAAACCAAATTATGTGTAGTTATATACTTTTCCTGTTATATACATTTTTATGTTATATAATATATTGTTATATATGCCATGCATTTGTTATATTAGTAGACTTTTTATTCTTTTGTATTTCTGCATATGAGTACATAAAACATTCTAAATAAGTCTCCAAATACGTAAATACCTTATTAAGACTACTGGATGTTTTCTATTACTGAGAAGAAAGTGATACAAAAGCAGTTTATTCTTAGTAGAAAAGATTTGGGTTATACTGTGTGAAGAATTTTCTAACCGTAAGCAGCATCTTCTAGCTAATATACTTTGAGCATATTTGCTACATGCAAAGTGAAGTGTCTTCTACTTTCCATGCATTATTTCAGTAATACATTTAATGCATTCATTCATCTCAACCCATCTATATATAGAGTCTGTCATACAGAGTGAAGTAAGTCAGAAAGAGAAAAACAAATACTGTATGCTAACACATATATATGGAATCTAAGAAAAAAAAAAAGGTCATGAAGAACCTAGGGGTAAGACGGGAATAAAGACACAGACCTACTAGAGAATGGACTTGAGGATATGGGGAAGGGGAAGGGTAAGCTGTGACAAAGTGAGAGAGTGGCATGGACATATATACACTACCAAACGTGAAATAGATAGCTAGTGGGAAGCAGCCGCATAGCACAGGGAGATCAGCTCGGTGGTTTGTGACCGCCTAGAGGGGTGGGATAGAGAGGGTGGGAGGGAGGGAGACACAAGAGGGAAGAGATATGGGGACATATGTATATGTATAACTGATTTACTTTGTTATAAAGCAGAAACCAACACACCATTGTGGGGCAATTATACTCCAATAAAGATGTTAAAAAAAAAAAAAACCTCCCGTGCTCATGTATCTAGCTCAGGACTCCTTTCTGAAATATAAATTTATTTATCCAGCTGCCTACTGATAGCTTCACCCAAATGTTTCATAGATAACTCATATATAACATTTCCAAAAAGAAACTCTCAATTTTGCTCCATTTTTTTCTTCCCTCAGTCTCTTTTATCTCAGTAAATGGCTCCATCATCTATCCTGTTGCTTCAGGCCAGAAACCTAGAACTCATCCTTGATTCTTTTTGCTGTCCTCCAAAATGGGCTTGATGGTTTCATCTCCAAAATGTGTCTCAAGTCCATCCACTTGTCTACACAGCCACTGCTACCACTATAGTCCATTCATCAGTGTATCTTGAACAGACCATTACGATAGCCTTATTACTGGTCTCCTTGTTTCTTTCCTGTTCTCTTATGATCCATTCTCCACCTTTCACCCTGAAGCCAGTGTTGCAGTTAGGGTCACTATTCACTTGCAAAAAAAAAATCTTTCGATGCTTTCCTTGCCTTTGCCTACCAGGTCCTGTATGATTTACTGTCAACTCCCATCACTCTCCCCCTCTCTCACTGTGTGCAACCACATTGGTCGTTCAGTTCTTCAACCACTCCAAAAGTCTTCTTTGGCCCAGCAGACCCTTCTCCCAACTGCATGGCTGGCTCCTCATCTTTCAAGTCTCATCTGAAATGTAATTTCCTCAAGGAGACCTTCATGGACCATTTTCTCCAAAATGCCTCCTTTCCCAGACCATTCTTTATTTCCTTATTAGCACTTATCATCACTTATAAGATTTAATTTATTCACTTATTTTATTGTCTATTTATTTCATTGAATGTAAGATCCACGATGGACTCATATCTGCCTTGTTTTGACTTATCTCCAACTGGTTCCTTAGCATATAGCACAGAATATGCTCACAAAAGAATATATTTTAGTTCTATGTTAAATGAATATAAATGTCATGAATCTTTGATATGTAATAAAAAACATAGTTATTTCTTCCTGAGATCTTAAAAGAAAATTCTAGTCTAGTGTTTCCCAAACTGTGTTTTATGCAGTGAATTAAGGAAAGAAAGAAAGAGCCAAATTTCTGTTGCCAAGATTTTGCTGTTACTGTTAAGTCTATATATAAACAACAACAAAAAAGCCACAGTTTCTATGTCCATCATTTTACCAGACAGAATGATGGAGAGTTAAAGGCATTATAGGCCAAAGACACTATAAAGGTGTAGAAATGGAAATAGTGTGATAGCTTTGAGCAAATAGTAAAATTATTAGAAGAGAGTGACCAATAAAGAATTTGATAGGTTTATATAATGGAGAATTTTATATACTATACAAAAGCATTTGAATTTTATCCTATAAGAAGTGAGGCACTCTATAGGATAAAAGAGCTTTAAGCAGGAAAATGACATGCTTCAATTTGCATTTAAAAATTATCATTTTGTAGCCAATGTAGCAAATGGCTTGGAGGGAGATGAGATGCAAATCAAGGAATCCAGCTAGACGGTTGTTATAATCTATGAGCAAGATGGCAGATCTGGCTTGAAGTAAGTAATGACACTGAGGACAAAGGGGAAGGAACAGGTCTCTCCTATGAGCTTTTCTTGGAATGATTTCTGTGAAGCTCCAATAAAGTCGTATTTCCAGTTTCAGCTTATATCATCCACCTATGGACTTTAGAATGAATTTCCATATTATTTACCTGTTGGCTTCATAGCTATCTTTTTTGATGACTATACTAAAAAACCCCACTAAACAAACTATAGAGGCTTCATTGTGAGGATTAAAAGAAGAAATGGATATGAAAGCACTTTGCAAAGTACTATACAAATGGAAACTATTTTTATTACTACTAAGTCAATTTAGTGTACAAAGAGAAAAATCACTTTCTCACATGTATGCTTTCATAAGCCAAGACCCCAGGCAGGATGAATCACTCTTATAACCATAGCACTTTTTTGTACTTCTATCATAACACCTCCATTAATTATAAATTGTTTATGCATTGGTTTTTCCTTGTAGGGTATAAATCCTTTAGAGACAGAGAGAGAGTCCTATGAATCTTTGCAACCTGGTTTGTGGTAGACAGTAAGAGCTCAGTAAATGTTAATTGCATGCATGAATGAACAATTAGTTCCCAGGAAATGATAAAGGCAGATAGTAGGGAGCTGATGGGGACTTTAAAAGTAAAATAAATAATACAGTAAATGTGTTAAAATGAAATGATTCAGAGTGATTGATGATCATATATTTTCTTTTAGTCAGAAGATGTATATAGATTTACTATATTGCCAAAATACTGTATTAACCTACTCTTAGTAAAATTAAATATTTTGTAACACTGATAATTAAACATCCTTTTACAGTATTGTATTCATTTATCTATTCATTTAGCAAATCTCTTTCCAATGTCTGGTAAGTACAAAGCACTGTGCTATTGATTTTATTTTTTTAAATTTTTTCTGTATCACCCTAAGTGTCCAGCAACAGATGAATGGATAAAGAAGATGTGGCACATATATACAATGAAATATTACTCAGCCATAAAAAGAAATGCACTATTAGTTTTAAATAGGCATGTCCCTGTCCTCCTGAAGTTCCCTATCTAGTGGGGGGGCAGTGGTGAGGGGAGGAAGGCCTGCTCCATGCCAAACACTATCCTTGAAATTTTACATATTTTATAATAATAATTACCATTTACTGAGTACTCCTATAGTCATAACAACCCTGTAAAGTAAGCATTATTATGCCCGTTTTGCAAAAAAGAAACCTAAGCTAAGAAAAATGTTATTAATTTATTTGAGATCACAGAGCTGGGAAGGGACTAAGGAAGGCTGATTGATAACAAGGAAGAACATAAGGATTATTTTTTATTTGAGAATCTAGATTCTCTTGCATCATTCAAGTTAATTCAACAAATATCAATGGAATGCCAACAAGGACAGATATGTAAAATTATAGTGAATTATAATAATAAAGTCCCCACTCTCATGGGGTTTTTGATTTGGTAGAAAGAGTTAGAAAAATAAACATAATCATAAGGTGGGATTTTAACCAAAGGTTGACAGGTCTTTGGGGGAAAATGGCTTTCAGGAACTGAGCATTATCAATGTGTGATATGAAGAGCATCCTGGGTTTGGGGGTCAGAAGACTAATTTAAGGCTAATTCTCCTTGTTGTGGGACTGTGGGAAAGACACTTAGGTTTCTGGGCCTCACTGCCCTTATTTGTTAAATATGGACAATAATAGATTATGTGTCTACTTTATTTTAAGTGTTAATGGGTGGAGATAAGGGAAAGCATTTTCTAAAATGCAACACAGATTTGTGATAAAGAAAGCCAATTTCCTAGGAATATCTTTTTGGTATAAGAGTCTTCAAATAAGAGAAAGCATAGAGAAATGACTTATAAGTCTTTATCCCTAGTATATAATGTGGTGCCTGTCACATAGTAAGTACTTAATAAATACTTATCAAGCTTAGTTCCTGAATGGCAGAAGGAGACCAGAGGAAACCAAATCTCTCCTCCAACTAGTGGGAAAGATATATTGTACTCAACTTCTTGTGACCTTTTCAACACATCAAGTAGTTGTCAATAAATGTATTAGTTATAATCCAAAGTTCCTTTTAAATTGGGTACTTTTATTTGTTTGTTCATTCAGTTGTTTGTCAGAGATGTATATTTGTGACTGTGTGTGTGTATCTGAAAGAACATATTTGGGGGTTGTGATGACCTGTTTTCATATCTATTTGTTTCTGTTAGGTATCTGTTTGTTCCTTTCTACTGGTGAGTGCTCACAGCATACAGCACTCTTGGGGTCAAGAATAGAACCATATATTCTCCATGGTTGTTTATATTTCAACAGGTATTATAGAAATAGGCTTATGGGATAAAGTTGAAACCTGGTAATGCTATGCACTAGCCAGAGAGAGGATTTACTTGAGGAAATCTGGCTTACTTAACACCATGAAACCATACACCCATAGGCAGTTATCTATCTGCCTACCAAGACTAGACTAGCCTTAGCTTGGATCCTTAGCTAGACATGTACATGCCTTTGCTACGATATGACAAATGAACAGCACCTACAAATCTTAATCTTGTGTTTAATTACAATGTTAATATTAGTAAACATTATAAGAAGTCTTTTTTCTAGCTTTAGCATCTCATTTAATGTCACTCAAAATTGTCTTTATAATAAAATGTTATAAAAAATGAATGTTCAGAACTTCATGAAGATAGAATAGATGATCTTTCTTATTCTTCCTACCAAGTACTACTAATAAGCCCGGACATTATATATAAAGTAAACATAGACCATCTAAAAGGTAAAGAGAAGACAAACTGTCTTGGAACCTTGGAACCATAGGAACAATAAGGTCATGAGATCCTTGGGTGTCCTTTTTGCCTTATCTATCTGAAAATTGGAGCTGGAGAAGGTAGAATCTGCAAATGCCTCAGGTGCAGACCAGAAAAAAAGCCCTAGCAAACACTTGCTCTCTGTAGCCAAAGGACCAAGAAAAAGGCAGGCTTACATCACAGAAAGCTTTTAGACAATAACCACTCTACTAGAGCCAAACACCACAGAAAAAATTGTGACCCCCACCTTCACCTATGTCAGCAAAGACCAAGAGGGTAGCCTAGAGTTCCACCCTCGTTAGGCTGTAACAAGGTACCTCTCCACCCCCGTGTGGTGTCAGAGAGGGCTGAGTAGGGAGATGGTACTTTCATTCCTGCTGAGTAGTCATGAAGTCCCCTACTCCATCTACAGTGTCAGGAGGGCCATGTGTGAAACCTGGACTTTCACCCATACCTTGCAGTAATGAGGTTCCCCTCTCCCTCCCCATTGGGCTGATGTCAGAGGAGACCTGGTGATGAGTCAAAACTTTACTCATCACCAGTGATGAGTGATTTTCACACTCACTACCAGTATCCAGTGGTCATGGGGCCATACAAGCTCTGTGGTAACATAGGAAGACATGTGTGGAGCAGTAATGAGGCACTGTTACTCCTCCCAATCAGAGTGGTGTCGGGGAAGGGAGGCCTCATTCCTCCCATTTCCTCCCAGTGGTACTGTGGAGTCCCCTAACCATCTCAGGTGTCAGCAGAGACCAAGTGAGGAACTTGGGCTTCTACCCCCACCTGGCAGCAATGGAGCAACATCCTCTGTTCCCCTGCCACAGCAATATCATGAAACACAGCTAAAACAGAAAGTTGAAATAAAATCTGTAGTTTTTAAACAAAATACCAAAAATGTTCAGGTTCCAGTTGAAAGTGATTCATCATACCAAGTCCAGGAAAATCTCAACATGGGAGAGTAAATACAATAAATGCTAACACAGAGATGACAGAGATATTAGAATTTGGGAGATCTTCAGTCATTATTATTTTTTTTTTCAGCTTTACCTTCTTTCCATATTCTGGTAACACGAATGTTAGAACTTTTATTATAGTCATATAGGTCCCTGAGTGTCTGTCTGTCTCTCTCTTTTTTAGTTTATTCTCTCTGTTGTTCAAATTGGGTAATTTTTATTATTCTTTCTTCTAGTTCACTAATTCTTTTATCTATTCCTTCCATTTAGATGACAGAAATTTAAAGCAGCTATCATAAAAGTATTTCAGTGAGCAATTACAAACATGATTGAAACAAATGAAAAAAAAACACAAAAAAACAAAAAAAAACACAAAATAGAGGCTATAAAGAAACCTAAACTTTAGAACTTCAAAATACAGTAACCAAAATAAAAAACTCAATGGTTGGACTAACAGCTGAAAGGAGGGGTCAGAGGAAAGAAGCAGTAAACTGAAAGAAAGAACAATAGAAATTACCCAATCTTAACAACAGAGAGAAAATAAACTAAAGTAAAAATGACCAGAGACTCAGGAACCCATATGACTGTAACAAAGCACCTAATATTTGTGTCACTAGAATACTAGAAGAAGAGGAAAAAGAGGTTGAGACTGAAAAGTGTTTAAAGAAAGAATGGCTTAAAAACTTCCCAATTTTGGCAAAGGACATAAGCCTATAGGTTCAAAGAAGCTGGATGAATTCCAAACAGGATGAACTCAAAAAACCCATGCCAAGACACATTATAGTCATACATCTAAAATTAAAGAAGAAAAATTCTGAAAGCAGTGAGAGAGAAATAAAACCGTACCTATACAGGAAAAACCATTCAAATGACAGCAGATTTCTCATCCAAAATCACAGAGGACAGAAGGAAGTGACATAACATTTTTCAAGTGCTGAAAGAAAAAAACTGTTAAATCAGAATTCCAGATCTTTAAAATTATCCTTCAAAAATAAATATTCAGACTTTCTAAGATGAAGGAAAACTAAGGGAATTTGTCACTAGGGGAATTACCCTAAAAGAATGGTTAAGGGAAGTTCTCTAAACAAAAAGAATCTTGGAAGATTGAGAAAGAAGAAAGAATTAAGCAAAAATATGGTAAATAGAATAGACTTCCCTTTGTCTTTTGAGTTTCTAAATTATGTTTGATGGTTGAAACCCCAAATTATAACATTTTTCTGATATTGTTCTGATGATATGTAGAGGAAATACTTAAGACAATTATATTATGAATGTAGGAGGGTAAACTGACATAAGGAGATGGACATAAAGTTTCTATACTTTATGCTAACTGGTAAAATGTTAACACCAGTAAATTATGATAAATTATGTACATATCACATGGAGCAGCCACTAAAAATCTATACAAAAATATACACTCAAAAACATTGTAGGTAAATCAAAATTGAATTCTAAAAATGGTTCCTGTATCCCACAGGAAGATAGGGAAAGGAAAATAGAGAAACAGAAAACAGATAGAACAAACAGAAGACACAAAATTAAGTGGCAAACTTCAGCCCTAACATATCAATAATTACATTACATGTAAATGGTCTAAATATACCAAATAAAAGATACAGATTGGCAGAGTGGATTAAAAAGCATGCCTCCACTACATGCTGTCTACAAGAAACTCACTTAAAATATGAAGATATTGGTTGGTTGAAAGTAAAAGAATGTAAAAACATAAAACATTCAAACATTTATCAAAAGAAAGTAATAGTGACTATATTAATATCATATAAAATAGACTTCAGAACAAAGAACAATACTAGAGACAGAGACCAATATAACATAATGATAAAATGGCTCAACTACCTTAAGACATAGCTATCCCTTAATATGTATGCACCAAATAGAACAGCAATATATATGAAACAAAACTCATAGAAAAGAGAAACTGATATCCACAATTATATTTGTAGATTTCAACATCTCTCTCTCTCTCTCAACAGTTGGCAGAACAACTAGACAGAAAATCATAGTATATTGAAGAACTCAGTAACACCATCAACCAGCAAGATCTAATCTACATTTATAGAACACTCCCCCCAACAGCAGTAGAATACACATACTTTTAAGCACCCATGAGACATACACCAAGTTAGACCGTATGCTGGACCATAAAACAAACCCAACAAATTTATAAGAATTAAAATTGTCTAGAGTATGTTCTCTGACCACATGGAGTCAAACTAGAAATTATTAACAGAAAAATAACAGGAAAATCTCCAAACATTTGAAAACTAGACAACACACTTTTAAATAACCCATGAGTCAAAGAGGAATTCTCAAGGGAAATTAAAAACAAACAAACAAACAAACATTGAGCTGAATGAGAATGAAAGTAAAGCATATTAACATTTGTGGGATGCAGCTATACTAGTGCTGAGAGCAAAATTTATAGCACCAAATGCTTACATTAGAACACAGAACAAGTTTCAAATTAATAATCTAAGCTTCCACCTCAAAATATTAAAAGAAGGAAAGCAAAATAAACCCAAAGCAATTAGAAGGCAGGAAATAATAAAGATAAGAGCAGAAGTTAGTAACATTGAAAACAAACAAAAAAAATAGAGATAATCAATGAAACAAAGAGCGGGTTTTTAGGAAAGATCAATATAATTGGCAAGCCATTAACAAGACTGACAAAGAAAAATGGAGAGGAGCCACAAATTGCCCAATATAAAGAATGAAACAGAGGATATCATTACAGATCCTGCAGACATTTAAAAGATAAGTGAACAACTCCACACACAAAAATTTGACAACTCAATTTTTTCCTCAAAAAGCACAAACTATCACAGTTCACTCAATAAAGGACAGATAATTTGAATAGCCCAACAGCTCTTAAAGAAATTGAATTTGTAATTTTAAGACTCCAAAAAAGAAATCTCCTGTCCCAGATGACTTCACTGGATTATTCTACAAAGCGTTTGAAAAAGAATTAACACTAATTCTACATAATATCTTCCATAAAATAAAAAGAAGAAAGAAAAGGAGTTAGCACTTCCCAATTCATTTTATGAAGCTATTAACACTATGACATGAAAACCCAAAAGACAATTCAGAAAATGAAAACTATAGATGACTATCCCTCATGAATATAGACACAAAAATCTTTAACAAAATAATAGCAAATAAAGTTCAGCAACATATAAAAATAATTATACTTCATAACCAAATGATATTTATTCCAAAAATGCAAGACCTGTTCAATATTGAAAAATCAATCAGTATAACTCACTATATTAGCAGGTAAAGAAGAAAAATCATATGATCTTATCAATCAATGCAGAAAAAATCATCAGACAAAATTCAGCACCCATTCATGATAAAAAACTCTCAGAAAAATAGGAATTCAAGAGAATCCCCTCAACTTGTTAAAAGGCATCCACAAAATATCTTAGCATTATATTTAATGGTGAATGAGTGAATGATTTCCACTTAAAACTGGGACCAAACATAAATGTTAGGTTTCATCATTTTACTCAATATAATAGTGACATTCTAGCTTATGCAATTAAGGCAAGAAAAGGAAATAAAAGGTATACAGATTAGGAAGGAAAAAATAAAACTGTTGCTATTTGCAGATGATGAGTGTCTGCAGAGAAAATCTCAAGGAATCTACAAAAAAAAAACCCTCCTAGAACTCAAAAGTAAGTTCAGAAAGATGACAGGATACAAGGTAAAGAACAGAAATCAACTGTATTTTTATATACCAGCAATAAACACACAGACATTAAAAAGTATGTATAACCATTTACAATTGCTTAAAAAATGAAATTCTTAGGGGTAAAGTGTAAGTATAACAAATATGTATAGAACTTGCATGCTTACAAGTAGAAAACACTAGTGACAGAAATCAAAGATCTAAATAAATGAAGAGGAATGCCATGTCTATGGATTGGAAGATTCAACATAGTAAAAATGTCAATTCTTCCCAAACTGATATAAAATTTAATAAAATTCCTATCAAAATCTCAGTAATACTTTTTGGAGATGTAGGAAAGATTATTCTAAAATATACATGGAAAGATAAGGGAACTAACACAGTGAAAACGTTTATGAAAAAGGAAGAATGAAGTGTGAGAAATCACTCTACCCAATCTCAAGACTTACATAGCTATAGTAATCAAGACTGCATATTACTGGTGGGGAGATGGACCCATAGATCAATGGATAAGAATAGAGTGTGAATCTATAAATAGACCACACAGAATTGCCCAACTGAGTTTTGACAAAGGTGAAAACCTAAACTTCACACATTATACAAAAATTAGCTCAAAATGGATCATATAGTTAAATGTAAAACATAAAACCACTAATCTTTTAGACAAGAACATAGGCAAGAATCTTTGTGACCCAGGGTTGGGTGAAGAGTTCTTAGATATTACTAAAAATACAATCCATAAAATTTTAAAAAATGGATAAACTGGACTTCATCAAAGTTAGAAACTTTTGCTTTGGGAATGGCATTTTTAAGTGGACAAAATACAGACTGGGAGAAAATATTTGCAAACCACTTGTCTGACAAAGGACTAACATCTAGAATATATAAAGAATTCTCAAAACTCAACATCAAAGAAATGAACAACCTGATTAGAAAATGGGCAAAGGACATGAAGAGACATTTCACCAAAGAGGATCAACAGATGGAAAATAAGCATGTGAAAATTTGTTCAACATCATTAGCCATTGGGGAAATGGAGATTAAATCCACAATGAGATAACACTACACAGCTATCAGAAAGGATCAAATAAAAAATAGTGACAATACGAAATGCTAATAAGAAGAAACTGGATCTGTTCATGTGTTTGTGGCTGGTGGGAATGTAAAATGGTATAGTCACTCTTGAAAACAGTTTGGCAAATTCTTTATAACCTAAAATGCAACTACCATATAATCCAGCAATTACACTCTGGGGCATTTATCTCAGGGAAATGGAAATTTATGTTCGCACAACAGCCTGTACATGAATGTTCAAAGAAACTTTATTTGTTCTGGGAAAAACTGGAAATGACCCAGATGTCCTTCAACGGGTGAATGGGTAAACAAACTGGGGTACATCCGTATATTTATTCAGCATTTGTTTGGTGTCAGGACTCTACTAGGGTGCTTAAATACATTTGTGACTTAAATCTTGGAAGGTAAATATTATTATCATCCTAATTTTGTGGATTAGAAACTTGAGGCTTAGAGAGATTAAATGGCTTTCTCAAGGTCATTCAGAGCAAAGGCATGGAATTTGCAACCAGGGTTTTTGACATTCCAAAGCCCATTTGCTTTCCACTACAGAGACTGTCATTAAAATTAGGTGAGGTACTATATGTGTTTGTAATCTGGAAGGATGTAGCTCATCATGCTGTATCCTGTATAAGGATTGGTTCTGTCAGCAGACCTTCAGCACAAAGCGATTGCCTAAGAGCAGACTTTCCTTTTCTGTAGTAGATATCCATTGCTTTACCTAGGCATCTGCAAAGTCATGTCATAGCATTTGTATAGTCTTCTCTAAGAAAGAGGGTAGGCCTGAACACACTGTCCTCTGTTGACTCATTTCATCATGTGAAAAAACTAAATCTTGTTGACACCTTGATTTTAGCTTCTAATGCTCTGACTAGGTTATAGAATCTAGTCACCCTGTGCCTGGGTGCCTGACATGCAGGGCTTTGAGCTAATAAATGAGTGTTGGTTAAGCCATTAAAATAATGGTAGTTTGTTACACAACAATAAAAATCTAATATACCTTTTATGTGCCGGGCACAGTACTTGGTTCAGGGGATATAGCATGGCTTCTTCACTCATAGAGTTTGTATTCTGGGAAGAGGATAGGGGATGAAGGAGATGCAAAGAAGAAAGACTAATACATAAACACACAGTAAAAGATCAGATGGTCAGTGCTGTGGAGAATATTATAATGTGGTGATGATCGAGAGTGTATAGGGGGTTCCTTCTGATCAGTTGGTCAGGGAAAGTCTCTTTGACATATCTGTATTTGGAAAAGCTTTCATGACAAGAAGATTCCAGCCAAGTTCAGTTCGGAGGAAAAAGCTATCCAGGCAGAGAAGGGACCAAGGCAAAGGGCTTCATGTGAGAAAGAACTTGTGATTGACAGATAGATGGAAGGGCAGAATGGCTGGGACCTAGACGATTAGGGTGCAAGCAGAGGAGATTGGAGAGGTGGCTAGAGGCCAGGTCAGGTAGGATTTTGTGTGTCATGGTAGGCAATTTGAATTTGACTTTAAATGTGTTGGGGGCCATTGGAGGACTTTAAACAAGTTGTCATGATATGATTTACATTTTCAAGATTTTGTACAGTGTAGAGGCAAATAGAAACACTCCAATTAAAATCAGAAATAGAGCAAGACTTTTTTTCATTCAATTAAAATACTTTTCCTAGCTGTTTATGGATAGAATATATTTAAAATTTTAATGCAATCTTTGGTTCAGGGATATTTTCCCTTTTTACTTATTTTGTGGCTATTTATCCTCCCTCCTCTGTATTTATTTTCTTTTTATCTTGAGAAAATTAGGAAAAAATGACAGAAAACAATATCCAAATGTCCAATGAAGAATTCACATTTTCATATACTTACATGTTCACTTCAAGTTCTTATATTTTTTAATAAAAGAAAGATATACTATGTATAAAAGTAAAGTCCATTTTGTCCTTTTTTCCTATCCTATTTTCTTTCTAAGCAGTTAAATGTATTATAGATTTTGTGTATGTTATTTTAGGTTTTTGTTGAATTTTGATTTTTTAAATACACATGTATGTTTTTATTATTTGGTGGATTTTTAATTAAAAACACTATCCTTTATACATTATTTATATGTCATAAAATTTACATAAAGGCTATAATAAATGTAAAAAAATAAGATTTTATAGGCCAATAGGTAAACAGGCAACCAGTTGGGAGTTGATTGTGGACATTCAGATGAGCAAAGATAGTGGCTTGGACAAGGGGGTGATGGTGAAAGTGGAAAGAAGTGGACAGATTTGAGGTATGTTTCAGAGGTAGTGTTGATACGTCTTGCTGACAGCTTAGATGTGAGAGAAGAGGGAAAGAGAATACTCAAGATAATTCCTAGATTTTTTTGACTTGAGCTATTGAGTGGCTGACATTGACTAAAATAGGGAAGATTAGGGTTGGATGATGGATGATGACCAACCAAGTGGTCTATTTTGGCCATATAAAGTTTGAGATACCTGGTAGATGTCAAGTTTGCAGTTGAGTTTATAAGTTTGGAGATAAGAAGGGAGGTGAGGACTGGAGACATAAATGTGGGAATGATCAGCAAAATGAATTATACTTAAAACTTTGAGATTACCTGCAGAGAGCCTGTAGATAGAGAAGAGAAAAGGAATGAGGACCGAACTCTGGTGTACTTCAAAATGTAGAGATCAAAGGGTAGAACTAGCATAGGAGGCTGACCAAGAATAGCCAATACATTAGAAGCAAATAGGACAGTGTGGGGTCCTGGAAGCCAAGAGAAGAGAAAGAAAAGGTCGAGTTGTGAAATCAAGTCAGTGACTTTATGCAGCTCTTTTCCTTTTGATTTCCACCATGACCTTGTGCAGTAGGCAGTGACAGAATCATTATTTTCATTCTGGAAATAAAGAATGGCTTGAGAGATTAAATGACTATTCCCAAATGACCTGGCTAATCAGAGGCCCTTCAGCGTGTGTGGTTCCTGAACCCCTACCATCGAGGAAACCCTGCAGCTGCCCTGTCTTTTTTTGTTGGGTTGTATTATAGTAATGTCCTGGGGCCTATGGTATAGTTAACACTCTGTGCCTCTACAAAAAAATGAATGCTAGGGTTTTATAGGCTTGCGATTAGTTTTTATGGTTTTCCTGCTTCCTCATTTGTTGTGAGGATGTCAACTAGCACTCCTCCCTGCCCTAAATGTCCCTGCCTGGAGCAACCCTGGCTTGCCTTCTCTTATTTTAAATTTGTTGTATTCTTTATGATTTATACCTGAATTCCAATTGTGTGGCAGTTACCTGAATTCTCCATAGATGATGCTAAGTATAGAGTTCCTTAATTCTTACATCATGTTTGGCCGTGTTTAATAATTGTTAACACTGGGTCATATTAAGTGAAACAGAATATTAACCTGGAGTTTTAGTATTCTTGCAAAAGTGTTAGGGCTTGGAGTAAATAATAGTACTGAATTTTCTCTATTCTTGCATAACAAATAAATCTGAACCAAAACCATCTGTCTATTGCTAGTTCTGGAAGAGCACTCTGTTTTAAATTTGGCTTTAATCTTTGGAAAGCCAAAGATCACTAGGATCAAATGGCCTCAAACCCATGATTGAGAATGTTCTGGTATTTTTGGGGGGGGCTCTTCTCTGCTTGGTTTATGGGGCACTCAGATACTGAGAAGCAATAAAGAAAAAAATTAAACAATGAAAATCACATACAGCAAGGCACTAGAAAAAAACACATTTGCAAGATATGGAGGCTGAGTTTACATATACAATTATTTGGTTGACTTGGTAGTATATTGAAATTGAAAATGTTTGTTCTGGGCTTCCCTGGTGGCACAGTGGTTGAGAGTCCGCCTGCCGATGCAGGGGACACGGGTTCGTGCCCTGGTCCGGGAGGATCCCACATGCTGCGGAGCAGCTGGGCCCGTGAGCTGTGAACGCTGACCCTGCGGTCCAGAGCCTGTGCTCCGCAATGGGAGAGGCCACAACAGTGAGAGGCCCGCATACTGCAAAAAAAAAAAAAGAAAAAAGAAAAAAAATTTGTTCTAAGCGTAAACCTAAGCCAAAATTTATAAGTAAACGAAATGGACTGAGTTTGTTTTTAATGAAAAATTTTAAGGTACTAGTTTGAATGTTTAGTTCACAATAATTAATTCTTTGCAAAATAAAATGTGTCATCTTTTTACTTAAACATGTCCTTGATTTTTTGCCAGATGTAGAAGGCTGCCAAATTATAATATTAAAGGAAAAAGATACCTTAAAATTGTTAAGTATTTAGAGGCTACTTAATTCTTTTATGGGGAAATATTTATTCCATTATGAGGAGAGCAAGAGAGCAAGGAGAGAGACATTTCTGGAGTCTTATTATGTAGTGGGCACCATATGACATGTTTCTATATGCATTACTTTGTTTTTTTATTTAGGTGTATTATGTCATTTCTTTCTTCAGATGAAGGAACAGAGAGAGGTTAATCGACTGTCCCCAAATCACACAGCTAGTTAATGTTGGAGCTGATATTCAGACAAGACAGTCTGTGTGAGTCTGTCAGACACAAGGCCAGAACTCGGGGAGAAGGAAGGCCTCATTCCTGGTGCCTAAAGCACACTGCATTCTCCCAACACAGGGTTGGCCTTTATCACCACAACGATGGCAATGTCATCTTTATTGTCCTTGCAAAGGACAAAAGACTTGATTTTATCAAATGCCTGCTTAGAAGAAACATATGCTCAGAGAGGGGCAGTCATCTGAAGGATCTGAAGATCACTGTATTAGTTGGCTAGGGCTCTGGTAACAAAGTACTATAAATGGAGTGGCTTAAACAACAGAAATTTATTGTCTCACAGTTCTGGAGGACAGAAGTCTGAGATCAAGGCATCTGCAGGGTTGGTTCCTTCTGGGGGCTGTGGGGGAAGAATCTATCCCAGGCCTCTCTCCTTGGCTCTGGCTTTATATTGTCTCCTGTATATACTTGTCTCTATGTTCAACTTGTCCTTTTTATAAGGACACCCAGCATATTGGACTAGGGCCCACTCCAATGACATAAATTTAGTTTGATTAACTCTGTAAAGACTCCAATTATGGTCACAGTCTGAGGTACTGGGGGTTAGGACTTCAACATATGAACGGGGAGCACATAACAACCCATAACAATCAGACATCTTTAGTTCATTAACTTATTAATTTATTGGTCCCTTATACCAGATCAGACACTGTGCCAGGAATTAAAGCGTTGAGGCAGTCAGTTCCTTACTCTCTATCAGAGAAGACAGATAATAAACAAGTACCTGCAATAAGACGTGGAGAGTGACGTGCTTAGAGAATTACAAGGAGCTATAAGAGATGACTGGGAGTTGATCAGAGGAAGAAATTCAGGGTAATGTGTTTTCAAACCTCTCAGCTGAACAGACCCCAAGGATAGAATAGTGTGATATCACCCCTCTGGGGGTTTGAATATAAACCCAAGGCTGTCCACACAAGTGGGGCATTCCTTTCATTGAGGTTTCATGCTCTTTCTTTCAAAGAGTGTATACATCTTATATTCTATTCTGTATATATTCGTATTGGTTTAAATATGTAATTAATGTTTTAAATCCTTGACCACCAAGATAACTACAAGGCCAAAATGGCTTCCTACCCATCTCCAGGAAGAGATACCATTTCACCTCCTGCTGTGTTCCCCAGGATACTCATTTTACCCCAGTTTGAGAAACATGGCTTTGATCAGTCTAGATTTTATTCCTGGATTAATCCAAGGCATTTGACAGTTGCCTTGGTTTGGAATAAGTATCTCAGAGTAGCCTAAATTAAAGTTGTGTTGCTGTTGCTAGATGTTTTAAAACTTGCTGTTATGTATACTGTGGGGATGTTACTGATAGTTCCATTTAGTGATATCATTTAGTGATCCTTTTATGAAGACCCAGGAGAAAAAAATATTTTCTCTGAGGATTCTGGGCCAGAAATAGCTTAGCTCTTCCTAAGTATACTGTGACTCTTTTAACTGATCATTCTTCCTTCTATGCTTTGGCTGCTAGGAAGCTCAAAACTAAATTACCATTTCATCTTTAGTATCTAGGGATTTACTATAGAAGTCTATTTAGTAAATTTCCCATTTTGCCTTTATTATCTCTTCACCTTTATTTTTTAATTTCAAATCTTATAATAATATTACATATTGTTATATAGTTATATGATTATATATATTATAAAATAATATTATAATACTATTATATTATATCACAGTGTCTATCATTTTTAAAATGCATTCTAAGTTCAGTGGACATTGCTATTTATATATCCCATATCCAGTCTCTTCACCCTTTGTAAACCATCCCAGTGTTCATTCACTGATGCCACTTCTTACCATCACAGCCCATGGTTTCAGGGAGTCTGCCTCCATCCTCAGTTCAGGAGGTGGATGTGAGCAGCGTAGGGATAATTCCTCCAATGCTGGCACAGTTGTTCAGGAATCCAGGCCTAAGACAGTCAGCATCTGGCAGATCCCTGGACTCAAGGGTTGACTCATAAATGGGCATGTGACCCAGATTAGCCCATAGAGACAAGAGGGGAAGTTTCTTGGGTTTCTGAGTTAGATATTTCCTATCTCCAAATAGGAAACCACTGGAAGTTGGAGGGAAGTAAATATACCAAGAAAATGGTGATCACAAAACTGCAGAGGAACTGAGCTAGCTTCTCTGTGTTAATAAATCCTGAAGTCTAACTGGTCTCTAGGATTCTCCTTAGTAGAACCAAGTACATCCCCTTATTATTTAAGCCAGTCTGAATTTTTGTTGTTTTATTTTTTTTGTTGGTGTTGTTAGTGTCCTTTAAACCACCTCAAATCCCTTTGGGAGCAAGATAGAACAGAAATAAATAAAACCAGACTAAAACTAAAATTACAACAGGTGTAATTCATGATTGTCTCTTGGTCTACTTCTCCAGCCTTATCTCTTGCTCTGTGTACTTCTTCTACCAGCTCCTTTCCAACTCCAGAATGACGGGCTAGTCTCTGGATACATCAAGCCTCCTTGACTGTGTGCCTGCTATTCCATATCACCACAATGTCTTGTTTCCGTCCATTAGCAAGTGTCAATCCAAACATCACTCCTTAAGGAAGACAGACCTGAGTTTGCTTTTTTTTTTAATGCTTCTTTGGCACCTTTGTACGTCATGTCTCCATTACTGCAGCCATGGCATAGCTTTGTAGCTGCTTATGTGCCTCTTCTAGTCAGTAGATTCCTTGAGGGCAGGCACCAGGCCTCTTCACCTTGGCATCATTACTGCCTGGTACAGTGCCTGACAAATAGCATGTGCTCAATCCATTTGTGTATAGTTTGTTTTCTTTCAAAGTAAGCAACTGGAAATTGAGAAACAAAGATCCATTGGGTTCATTAGTAACAGAAGAGTTTTAATCCCAGAGAATGATCTATCTTGTGCTGTACTATGGAAAAAGCTTAGAAAATCCAGGCTGGATTCTATAATTCAGAGTAATAAAATTGGGAGTATTCTTAGTTTAACCTTCTCATTTTTCTAATAAGGAAGCCGAGACCCAAAATGATGAGATGACTTGCCCAAGGCTGCATAGCTTATTAGACTCAGGGCCAGGAAGAGAATTCAGGTCTCCTTCCCAAACTGCTGCTATCCAGCTACTCTTCTGCCTTGCTGTGTGCTCTCAACCCCTTGTGTCACCATGACTTCAGTAACCTAAACCTCGCTGAGTCCTTGTTTTTCCATTGCAAGAACGGAACTGTTCTCATGGATATTTGGCTAGAACCAAATGATATAAAGTGTGAAAACACTTTGAGAACTATAAATGCGCCTTCAAAATATGAGGTTTCATTATAGGATGCTTCTCAACCCTGGGTACCATGCAGAAAAAGTCACTCATTCCCTTTGGTGACAGGAAACATTGTATAATCCTGCAATTTGGCAAGCCTACAAAGAATAAAATTCAAGACATTACAGAGAGCATCTTTTTTCCATTTGTTTTAACAAGCGTTGTTTCATTTTAATAATCTGTGACAAAATGTCTGGCTAATAAGAAAAGTATGGTAAATTCATGAGGTAAAAAGAAATACAGTCAGCATTGTAGAACTCTCCTGAAACACTTTGCTATCAACCCTTTTGTAAAGTGGGAAATCAGTACTGGTAGGTGGGCTCATGTGGGATTTGCCAGCCTTGGAGATTTGTGAGAAGAGTTGGAGTCAAAGTGGGTTGTTTATTTCAGTGCTGCTCAATGTGCCTGGTTTATGCATAAGAAACAAAAAAAAAATCTGGATATGAAATATCTGGGGGCTTGTCAGGCCATGAGCATGAAATGAAAAGCATGCCAAACCAGCTATTTTCTGTCCTTCCTATCACCTCACGCTTGCTCTTAACAATGCTTATGTAGATCATTTAAGCAGTTTGCAGTTCTTATCAAAAACTACTGTGTGAGAGATACTGTGCTAGGTGCTGGGAATATAGAGGAGAATTAAACCAGGTAATGAGTTGTATTAAGTATAAGGCCCTATAAGAGAACATATGGGGCACCTCATTATTCCCAGGGATTGTCTGACATATCAGAATGCTCCTCTAGCCAGTTTTTAAGCCTGACAGTCAATCTCCTTGGTAGTTTAATACCAGCTTCCCACTTCTGAACTTTCAAGGTGTCTTCTTTGTCCCTCTCGTATCACATTTAATAATAATAATAGCTACCGCTTAATGCATGCCTATGTGAGAGATTCCTAAGTAGCATTTTATACAAATACTCATGTACAGTTTAATCCTTCAGAATAACTCTAGTTTTTCTCAGGAAACAGAATCCAGTATAAGGCTTTCATAACACCATCACTGACTCTCCATACAATTTTCTTTTCTGCTTATCTAAATTATTTTTGCCAGTCTCTTCAGTCAGATTTTCTCTATTAATGTGTATTTGTGTAGTTAGATGATGATGTTGATGATGATGATAGTCTATGTTTATCTGGTTCTTACTCTTTTGCTAGATATGGTGCTAAACTCTTCACAAATCATCGTCTTATTTAATTGGCTCAATAAAAGTATGAGGTAGGTCTGGTTATTCTCCATATTTTACAGATGAGGAAATGGAAATCCAGAGAGGTTAAATTTTCCTGATAGATACACAGCTACTGAGTAAGGGACCTGGGATGAAGTCTGTATCTTTCCAGATCTTGAGCTTGAAAATTGAGTGCTGTGCTATCGTATCCATACTATCTTATCCATAGATAGTTTATTTTATATGTCTGCTAGAAGCCCATCATGTAGAATTCTGCCTGGACTGCCCTATCTATTCTCTCCACTTGGCTAACGCCACTGTTCCTTTGAAATTGACATTAGGCTTCCAGTTAATCATAGAGATGGTTCACACAGGCTTTTCTCTTCTCCCTCCCCATGCTCTTGATATAGTGGCAGAAGCGTAAATATACTGGTGTTCAAGGACAAAAAGGATAGAAGGAAGGGCAATCATGAATAGAATGGTTCAACCACTTTTCTGAAGATAGGAAACAGATGCAAGCGTGGCAAACAACTTAGCAAAGTGGAGAAAGTTCCCACTTAAATGCCTTCAGGTGACTTGCCCATGGAGCCTCTGAGAGGCTCTGTGAGAAGAGCACCAGGAACAGTGGAAGGAAGAGGGGGCACAGGCTAAAAACTGGGGGACTGGCAGACACCTGGATCCCTCCTTAACCCTTCATAGCCAGAAGGTGGTTCCTTTGTTGTCTTTGGAAAATTAAACTGGTGGGACTCTGTTCTCCTGGACACCAAGGTCTGGGAAAGAGCAAGGTGGTATGGAATGGGGCTAGAACAGAGGATTAAGAAAACTCTATATAACAAACTGTGAGACCATCAGCACCCTTCCTGATTACTTAGAAGGCCAGAATCCAAGCATATATCCCTTTCCTGAAGCTCTCTAGCAGCAGATTGGAAGGTCATTTTGTGGAGAAATGAAGTAGCTCCAAAGAAAAGCTTTCCAGAGACAGACAAATGGAGCTTTCCATCCACTAGGATGGCGTGCCCTTTAATTACCCCAAGTAAAACCCAGCAATTAAGTTTCTGTCCATGCTCACAGTGCTTCAGATAAACATTTGGTGCTTTACTCTTAAAATAAAGAAAAAAAAAGGGCAAGCTAGGATAACTATTTGAGGATGGCCTTCCACATGAAAGTGATGAAAATGCACCCCCCCAAACAACCAAACAATGAAATAAACAAACCAACAGAAAACAACAATGAAAAGGAACTCAGTGAAACAGACAATGCTGGAAGCAGGGGAAAACTTAAAAAAATCTACAATTTATATCTTCAGAAAAATAATTTGTTATATCTATAAAATATCAATAGGATGCTTGGGAAAAGGAAACAGAACAACAAAGAGCTCTTGGGGGAAAAGGATGTTTTTTATTTCACAACCCCCCCAAAACTAAAAAGTTCATAAAAATGTTGAAAAGTAACTGTTTCCCAACAAAAGGAAAAATGATGGACAAGAAGGAAGAAAATACAGGAAAATTAAAAGCTCAACCCAGGGACTCCCACATTTATACACTGGAGACTCAGAAGAGAAGACAGAGAAAATGGAAAGGATTAAATTATCAAAGGACTAATGTAGGGATGTCTCCCCTAACTGAAGTGTGTGAACTTCTATATTGAGAAGCTCCTCATTGCTCAGCACCCTGTATGCAAAAGACCCTACACCAAAGCACATTAGTGTGAAATTTTAGAACACTTGGAATAAAGGCAAGAGAGAAAGACAGAGACAGAGATAGACAGAGACAAGATTCAGAATTCAAAATGGCTGCAAATTTAACCATAGTGACACTGGATAATAGAACAGAAGAGCAATATTTTCAAATTTGGAGAGACAATTATAGTCACCTAGTATTCTATACACAGCCAAATTATCAATTGAGGATGTAAAGTATTATGTAAACATTTTCTGACATGAAAGGCTCAAACATTTTATCTACTACACATCTTTTCTTAGGAAGCTACTATAGGATGTGCTTTATAAAATGAGGAATCACTTTATAAAGAAATGGAAGTCAAGAAAGAGGAAGGCATGGGTTTAAAAAACCAGGGCATTTAGTGCCTGGAATTGAGGAGGGTAGAGGAAATAAGGCCCAGTGTACAAGCCTTATAGCAGACTTGGAGACAAATAGGTCCAGATAGGAACAGAGGACTGAGGTCAGTGAGAAAAAGGATGAAGGTTAGATGGGTGGAAGAGGAGAAGGCAGGAGACAGAAATAAAGCATTTGAAACTGTGGTTGAGCATTCGTGAAAATTACTGATAGATTTTGAAAAATTTGTTGGGATAGTTGGGAAAAAAGTAGCAATAAGTACATTAAAAAAAGAACAAATGAAAAAGAATCAACAACCCTAAGAAAAACAGTAAGTTCTATTACAAAGGGTATGAAATGTCAGTACATTACTTGGTTTAGTAATAAACAATATTTATATAGTCATAATGATGCAAATATTGATTATTGACTAACTCAATATCAGATATACAATTAAGAAGTTGAAGATGGTGTAAGAAAGCTGAATGCTTAACTTTTATAACAGGAAGTCAGTATACAAGGTCTTAAATTTATAAGGCAATATATAGCAGTTTGAGCATCTATTTTAGAGAGAGGGAGATAATTACCAGGGAAAGTAGGTAAAACAGTTGAAAGAGATAGGCTCTAGGCAGTAGGACTGGGGATTTGGTGGTGAGTGGGGCAGTAGATTACCATTTTTCAGTGTAAACAATTTTATTTGATTTTTAAAAATCAGTGTTTATTATTTAGATAAAATAAGACAACCTTAGCAATTATTCTTTCTGTGTAGGTTTCCTTGATGCCTCCCATATAGTCTAAATTAGTTGTCTTCCCCTCTTCTCCCACCCCAAATCTTGTCCTCAGGTAGGTTATACGATTTATTACACCAGTTTCATTGATTTTTAATGGTCCAGTTTTGCCTTTTACACTCTTTGAACGTAGGGACTATGTAAGAAGTTTCCAAAAATCTCTTGGTTCACTTTGCCCTCATTGTCTCAGTAGTTTCTTTATGGAATCTCTACTCTGAAAGAAACACCTAGCAGGTCTGTTTGTTGAGTAATTAGGTCCAAATAACTTAAGATCATCCTTTATAAATATAAGTGCTTTGGGAAGGAGCACTAATAGCTTACAGTGTATATTTTTTTCATTTTGGAGAGGCCCCAGCTTGTGTCCCTCAAAGTAGTAGGGGGAGCTACCTTCCCCGCAACAGGGATTGCTTAAGCAGTTAACCACAACAATAACGGAAATCAAAAATTAAAAAAGAAAAAGACTAACCTAGAATTCTGCCCCTTGAAGAATCACTTGTTTTTCTTTTCCTATCTAGTAGTTGTCCATATGCAGACATGAGATTTTTACAATCAGTGAAGATGTAATGTCATGTTAAGACTTTATTACACATAGTTTTCCTCACTGGTACATCGTTTTCATAATGGTTATCCTAAACAGCTGTATATTTCAGCACGTTGTATTTATTGAACCATATCCCAATGAATGGATATATTGATTGAATCTTTCTTACTCTGCAATTAACATCTTTCTACACATATCTCCATTACTCTTTTTGATTATTTACAGAAAATAAGTTCCTGGTAGGGGCTAAAATGGGCATAAATCTCTAGAATTTTTATATCTTAAAACTGGAAGAGAAGTTGCAATATCAGATCTCAAATTGAAGGCAGGGATGTCTTTTAAAGCAGCATGCCTCCTCCTGACTTCTTCCAATAAACCTTACTTCCTCACATGAAGGTTCATCCAATTTGCTTAGAAAACAGAAACTTAAGTCCTGGCTTTTTTGAGCCAAAAGCAGCATCATTTACTGTACTGGTTGGTCCTCGTTCTGCTCTCAGGAGCCGCACAAAACCAGTGTGTTCTCTCCTTCCACGTGGCAGCCCTTCAAATGTTTGAAGATGATGATTATGGACAAGTGACCTTTGCGCAGTCTTTCAACTAAAATATTCCCCATCCATAACTGTGAATCCTCCTATTCATTCACCTTTGCCATTTTCTGCCCCAATTACCCAAACCTTCTTCTCTCCCTGCCAATAACCCACAGTTGTCCCAGCATCCTTGATGGGCTGCCTTTCCAGGTCTACGCCACTGCAGTCTGTTAATTCAAAGATGCCATCATTTGTAAGATGGGCCGTCATTTTTATGTATCACTAAGAAACAAACAAAGACGTCTGCCAATTAAACTCTGACATGACATCAATTATAAGGCACACTTCATTTTCAGAGCTGTTAAAATGTGAAAATAATGCATGTCTTAGAATCAGTGAAATACAGCAAGGCAGTTGTTTTTTTCTAGGTCAGCTTCAGACTGTAAATATGTGCCATGCAGTGTGGGCCCCTGGACTTGGAAATAGTATTCCCTGGGTGGTTGACTTTCCCTGACAATGGTAGCTGTTGCTGCCCAGGGCTGTCGCAGACCTGGGGGAGGTTTTGTAATCATGTGTCATATGGTTTGGTACTCTTTTGTGTGTGCTTGTGTGTGTGTGTGTGTATGTGTGTGCATTGCAAAGGCATGTTTAATTTAATTTAATGATTAAATATTTGTATATATTGTGAAATGATCACCACAGTACAGCATGTAGACAAATTCATAAACACAAAATCCACAAATAAGGAGGATTGCCTGTATTTCTAATAAAATCTTATTTCACCCTTCTTCCTCCTCTCCCTCCCTATCTAACTACCTACTTGTCCTTATATCTTTCTATCCATTGAGAGATGTCTAGAATTGTACTCAGCAAGAATTTGACAATCACCATTATTGAATGGTGGAATTTAAAATTTTTGTTTGAAAACAAAAATATCATAGAACACATTTTTACAAATATAATGATGTCATTATTAAAATTGATATTAAAATATAATATTAAATATAAAAATAATAGTAAGAATTTTTGTTTATTTACTGCAATGGTATTTGTGCTTTTTTTTCACACTGCAATTCAATATTTCATGAGGATGTGAGGAATTAAGCAATAATATACTGTTGGTTTTAGTGTAAACTAGCACAGTTTTTTTTGAAGAAATTTCTCAAAATGCATTAAAAGCTTCAATGGTTTTATCCCCTTTTATCCAGTAATTTCATTTGGAAATTTCACCCATGGAAATAATCACAAAAATGTATTAACAATATTATTATAGTTGTACACATGGAAGTCAACCCAATAGAGCATCAATAGGAGTTCAGAAGAAAGAAATGCTTTAAGAATTTGTATGACATTCTTAACATAAAGTATTTTACCATTGTATGGTAAAATACCATACAATGCAGATATGTACATTAAAAAGTCTTCAAAAATATACAACCAAAATGTTAGCAGTGGTTATCTCTGGGAGGCAGAATTCTAGGTAACTTTCATTTAAAAAATATTTTTATGGACAGTCCACAATTTCTATAGTAAGTATATATTTATAATGAGAAAAAGGGTAATAAATATTATTTTTAAATAATACTTGGCCTCTCAAGAAAACATAATGATCAATAGCATAATTTATATAAATGCAGATGCCTGCTTTTTTGGTCATTTTTTTGAGGACGTTATACTTGCTTGGCATACTCCTAAACATTGTATCATTTAAAGTGATTTGCATTGTAACCTTGTGAGGCAGGTTAATTATCTTCAATTTATAGATGACAGTACCTAGATTCAGAGAGATTACATACATAACCTAAGAGCCCCCAATTAATTGGGGACAGAGTCAGGATTTAAACAGAAACTTTTGACATCCACCTACAAAAGCCAATGTCAGAGTTGTGAGGCCATTGTCCTGCAGTGACCAGCAGAGCAATCTGCTATTTTATTGCAAAAAAAGACATTTTCTATAGTGTATCTCATTTAAACCTCACAACAACCCAATGATTAAATGATAATACTACTAAAGATGGTCCTTTATGTTATTATCAGTAATTTTTTCAATCAGGAATATATGATGTTCAATATAGCATTCATTCATTGAACCAACATATTCCAGGTGCCTATAACATACCAAGCACTGTTGTAGGCACTGGTGATAACAGCAATTAACAAAGTCCCTGCCATCATGGAGCTTTCATTCTTTTTTGGAGAGACAGATAATAAAAATATTAACATATGACATAGAAAGTGGTGATAAGTATTGCTAGTAAAAGAGAAAGTGGGAAAGGGCCTCCCCCATTTTATGATCCTTTGGGGTTTTGAGCAGAGTGGGTTACCTTGTCCTGAGGTGGAGAAGCTGGGAGTGGAGTGTGTATGGAAATCAAGAACTTAAATTTGAGATGCCTGTTAGACACCTAATGGAGTTGTCAAGCTAGCAGTCACATAAGTCTGAAGTTTAGGTGAGAGGTCAGGTATGGAGGTATAAATTTGGGAGGTGTTGGCTTATAGATGGTACTTAAAGTCCTAAAATTATATGCAATTATCTAGGGAGACACGCCCTGGAGCAGACCAACATTTAAAGGAAGAGAGGAAGATTGGGAGGCACTAAAGGAGACTGAAAAGAAAAGTAGAAAAAAAACAGGGGAACGTGGTGTTACAAATCATTTATTGTAGAACCTGGATTAAAATGCAGTTCTTCTGACTCGTAGTGTTGTGCCATTCCCCAGTTATTGAAGATTTTTATGATGATTTTTTTCTTTTTATGCTTATTTTTTGTCCCCAAAAGTGTTATTATTTAAATAATTGAAGCAGTAGATTTGCCAGATGGTAATTGCTAAAATGACTTCCTTTACTCTTTAAGTCTTTTGGGCACCATTCCAGTTTTCTATAGCCGTCAAACATATGTGTAAATAGTTCAGTGAGTCCGTTATCTAACTCCCTGAACAGCAAAGCATGATATTATCCAAAAGCCAATTCTCGCTCCCATAAAATGGAGCAGTGAACCATTTAGCTTAAAGGACTTTCACGGGAGGGTCTGTATTCTTACATGGTCGTTCAAAATTCATGCTTTGTTATTTATTTTTATTTTTACATTTTACCTATATAAAAGTATAACCTTTATATGATAAATTGAACTAATTTTAAGCTCAATGAATTTCTACACCTGTGTATGTCTATCTGTCCACCATACAGATCAAAACTTAGAAACTTTCTAGCACCCAGAAACCTGCTTCATGGCCTTCCTCAGTCAATACCCACTCCTCTCTTTCGCCATCACTATTCTGTGTTCCGTTATCATTGGTGAGTTTTGCCTGTCCTTGAACACAATAGAAATGAAATTGTACAGTATTTTCTTTGTGCCTGACTTCATTTATGTATCATAGTGTCTGTGAAAGGCATCCATGTTATTGCATGTAGTAATTCATTCTTTCTAAAATTTCACTGTAGTGTTTTGTTTTGTGAATATACTCCAATTGATTTATCCATTCTACTGATGATGGACATTTGAGTTGTTTCCAGTGTCTGGGTATTATGAACAAAACAACTATGGTAGACACACATTTGTTTCTCTTGACTATTTCTCTGGAAGTGAATTGGTGGGTTAAAGTGTGTGTGTATATATAAAAAAAAAAAACAAGGGATATTTTTTATTGCTTTTAAAATTAGTAAATATTTCAGTATATTTAGTACAGAAGATCCACCATATTCTGTTCTCACTTTCATACATGACAGGTGGGAGGATAAGTTGGTATGTCCATTTTGGAAATCATTTGGTCAGTATTAATAATAATGGCCTTTAAAATTTTTATACCACTTGGCCCAGGAGATTTTTTTTCTTTTTCTGTTTTGGAGCCTACCCTAAGGGTATTTTATTATTGTAAATATTATTTAAGGTTTATATTTAATATAAATATATCAAACGTTAAATATGATAATAAATATTATTAAAAGTTTATGAACCAAGATATTTACTGGAGAACTATTTGTAGTGAAATAAAAGAAAAAACAGTGGAAATGACTTATGCCAAACAATAGGGAATACTTGAAGTAAAGCAGGCAACAACCTTTGAATGCAATATATGTTTTGTCTATGAAGAATTTATAATGGCATAGAAATATGATTTTCTAGAATGCTAAATTTAAAAGCAGAAAATGTATTTAGAGTTTGAATATAACTTTGGGAAAATATATATAACACAAAGAGAAAAAAGCCCCAAGAGGAAATATTAACAAAATGTTAATGCTGAACAACTGAGTGGTAGGTTACTGGGTGATTTTTTTCCTTTTCTCTATTTTGCAAAGTTTTTAAAATGGTTAGTGTTGGTTTTGAACATTTTGAAATTTTGAAATTTAAGTCTTCACTTGCATTGTCAGTGGCAGGATGGGATGCTGGTTGAGCGTATGATTCTAGAAGTCATATTTCCTGGGTTCAAATCCTAGAGTTCTGGTTTCATTGCTTGCTAGCTGTGTTTCTTTGGTCAAGTCTCAGGTCCATTTAATTCACCAAGTATTTACTGAGTGTCTAGTATGTGCCAGGCATGGTTCAGCAAACAAACGGGTAAAATTCCCTGTGCTCATGGAGCTTCCAATCCGGTGTGTGCCACCTGCGAAACAGGAAGCAGCAGAGTGTCCAATGGACAGGGTGGCGACGAGCCAACGCTGGGGAAGTGTCTGAAACACGTGAGCCCTCAAGAAGTGCTAATGATAACTAGTACTTTTATCTAATAATACCTTATATTTTTATATAAAAATGTCCACTGTAGTTATAGAGTTCTGCAATTCCCAATTTCACTATCAGTTAAAAAAAAAAACTTTCTGAAAGAATGCATTTGACATGGTGTATAATTGACTACTTTTGCTGGTCATTTGACAGAAATACTGATTACCCACCTAATCAGTACGTTTTTATTCTATACTTACCACAGATCAATGGACCTGCCTGTGACCAAGAGGAGCCCAGTTTTCCAAGTGCTTCCTAAGGATTTCTGCTTCCTCATACTCTTCTCAGTGACAAAATTATTTCTTATTATCTTTTGTAGCAGTCTAATATTTTTACCATTTTCAACCAGTGATGCAATTATTAGTTTAGTGCTTTCAAAACCATTAGCGTTTTAGTTTTCTAAGGATGCCATAATAAAGTACCAAAAACTGGGTGGCTTAAAACAACAGAAAGTTTAGAGGCTAGAAGTCTGGAATCAAGATATCAGCAGGACCACACTCCCTCCAAAGCCTCTAGGGGAGTGTATTTCGTTGCTTCTTCCAGCTTCTGGCGGCTTCTGGGAGGTGGCAGCATAACTCCAATCTCTGCCTCCGTATTTTCTCATAGCCCTTTCCCTGTGTATCTCTCTGTACCCTCCCTCCTTTCATAAAGGTATCAGTTATTGGATTTAGGGCCCACCCTAAATCAGGATGATTTAATCTCAGGATCTTTAACTAATTACATTTTCAAAAACCATATTTCCAAATAAGAACGCATTGTGAGATTCTAGGTGAACATGAATTCTGGGGTGAGGGGGCACACTATTCAACCCATGACAAATAGCAATAATAATATCAACAATATCACTCGTGATTTTTAAGTTCTTAATATTGATGATAAATAGAATAATGGTTTCTTTAAATGTATGCTGTTCATTGCCTTCTTATAAAAGGTGGATGGGGCCCAGATTTTTCTAGTGTGATTTTGAGGAGCATGAGCCAGAAAATGTTAAGAAACAGTGTAACCTAAGGTGCTTAAGGCTCTGATTTTGTGAAGCTTTGGGAAGACTCATATATCTCCACTAGAACTGAGATATGCAAATGTTAAGGGTTGTGTCTAAGGCAAACTTACTGGAAAAACAGGAAATAAATGAGGTGCCCAAACATTTGGACAGAGATTTTGTTCTTCTTTGCCATTTCTCTTGATGTTGTAGAAATTCTGATAATCTGTTATTTACACTAAGTCGTTCATATGCCAGTCTAGTTGAATGTTGTTCCTTGTGACTGTACTATTGGTAATGGGAATTGTTTCCCCAGTAATTGAAACCTTTGAATTCCGATACCTCAGTTGAGGCAAATTCCAAAAGCACGGGCTTCCCTGGTGGCGCAGTGATTGAGAGTCCGCCTGCCGATGCAGGGGACAAGGGTTCGTGCCCCGGTCTGGGAAGATCCCACATGCCGCGGAGCGGCTGGGCCTGTGAGCCATGGCCGCTGAGCCTGCACGTCCGGAGCCTGTGCTCCGCAACGGTAGAGGCCACAACAGTGAGAGGCCCGCGTACCGCAAAAAAA